>NC_043003.1:116333741-116351241 GCF_006345805.1 Octopus sinensis
GTGATGACTCATCAAAAGCCTAAACAGGAAATTGTCAAACATCAACAAGTTTCACAAGTAATCAAGCCAAATTACTTAATATTACCAACATCTGTTGAAGCCGGACATCATGGCGTCATTACGTTGCATATATTTGCGATGCAAGAAAATTACATTTGAAATTTAACACATATTTAGATATGATACATTGATATGTATAATTTCTATTTTTTTTGTTTTCATTTCTAAGTTTTTAGTTTATGTTTGATATTATGTTAGTCTGACCATCAACCATATCGCCATCAATGTCGTATTTCTGCTATCTTTATTCTGGATAAGACATTTTTTTTGTTGTGCTTTTTGTGTTTGCTTTTTATTCAACAGTGCAATTTTAGTTATAACCTTTAACTATTGTTGTTGCTACTTTTCTTGTATTGGATTCCCGTATTACCAAAGGGTTTTCTGCTAGTGTGTGGACTAAGGCCATCCTTCAGCTTTCAAGTTATGTTATGCACTTAGCAAATTAACGGCCACACACAATGTTCAGATCCATCTAGACTGGCATACAGTACCTCCGCCTGCGAGCAACAAAGCCTCTATCGGTCACTCAGAGAGTGAAGTAAAGTACACAAATTTCTCACGAACTTATCCACGTCAAAACTGAATGGATATCAATTGATTAAGCCCCGTATTTATTGGCATTCTTTCTGACGTTGTGGTCACCATCGTTGCCGTCGTAGCTGTTATGTTCTTGTTGTTGCTTATTGCAGTTGATGTTTTATGAAATAACATGTCATCCCTAACCGACTTCTCCCAGGAAAATCCTAACAATCCTGTAATACTTGCATTTGTGCGATTGTACCTTTCTTGTATGTTTATAGACATGTCAATCGTAGTACCACTGGTAAAATGCACATGTCGCCTGGTCAGGATGTAGGCGAGCTGGCAGAAACGTTAGCACGTCGGGTGAAATGCGTAGCCGTATTTCGTCTGCTGTTACGTTCTGAGTTCAAATTCCGCCGAGGTTGACTTTGCCTTTTATCCTCTCGGGGTCGATTAAATAAGTAGCAGTAACGCACTGGGGTCGATATAATCGACTTAATCCGTTTGTCTGTCCTTGTTTGTCCCCTCTGCGTTTAGCCCCTTATGGGTAGTAAAGAAATAGATGTAGGCAACCCTACCGAGTATGCTTTCTACGGAAGGCATGATTTCGTTGGACAACTTGAGGACGAAAAACCAAATCTCTACAAATGTCGGTGAACTCTGTTGAGTCAACGAACAAGTAAGTGAGATGGGGACTTAGCCTTTGTTTCGACATTTATCCAGGAGAAGGGAAACTGCGGTATAATACCTGAGTTGTTTTGCTTCCAGTGATGTAGAGTAGCACTCGTTGAGCAAATAACTACGTTGTGTAGAGAGTGAGACTGGATTAGTATCTATATCTAGCTTTCTATCTATCTATTTATCTATCTACCTATATATATATATATATATATATATTATATAGAGATAGAGAGAGAGAGAGAGAGAGAGAGAGAGATACACATACAATTGCAGCGTGGAAGGTGTATATAAACCATTTAAAATGCAAACAATGAAGTTACATTCACTTCAAAATATTTTTGTCGCTTTGAAACAGTGCCTGCTCATTGACAAAATTCCGAGATGCAACACGGAGTGTTGTCAGTTAAGAGGTCGCGGTTTCAAAGCGAAGAAAGGGCCTGTACTACTATCATGGAACACCCACATTCTTCTTCTTCTTCTTCTTCTTCTTCTTCTTCTTCTTCTTCTTCTTCTTCTCTTCTTCTTCTTCTTCTTCTCCTCCTCCTCTTATTCTTCTTCTTCTTCTTCTCTTCTTCTTCTTCTTCTTCTTCTTCTTCTTTTCTTCCTCCTTCTTCTTCTTCTTCTTCTTCTTCTTCTTCTTCTTCTTCTCCTCCTCCTTCCTTCTTCTTCTTCTTCTTCTTCTTCTTCTTCTTCTTCACATCGACATGAAACCCACAAGAGTAATCAAGGGAGACAAAAACAGACAGAAACAAGGAAAATGCCCCTTGTATTTGAACTCTATGCAAATATTCCTTTAAAAAACTTTTCTTTCAATTTTTCCAGAATTTAATTTGTTTTCCATACTTACAGTTGAAAAAGTCTCAATGATTGAAACCTTCTATGTGCAGAGTTTCGTGGAATTCTGATGCAGAATTGAGAGTTTGTTGGGATCAACTTTTCGAGTCGAAATCTGTTGTTTTCTACCAACGAGATGCTGAAAATCTTGTTGAACGTTGGGAAGGAGTTGTAAACAACAAGGGTGAATACATTAATTATTAATTAGTTGTTACATTTTTCTTAAAACTTTCTTTTCAAAATTTAAGTTTAAAAAAACCGTGGGGACTTAGTTGCCAACATAATACATAAAATACAGAATAGACAACACAGCAGAAAGTGGTAAGTGCAGAATCTGTGGACAAAACGGTGAAACTGTATGGCATATTACCAGCCAATGTACGCTACTTGCCCAGGACTATAAGAGACGCCACGACAATATAGCCACGCTGGGCCATTGGACGCTTTGCAACAAGTATGGACTTGACAGAGCAAAAAATTGGTACGGTCACAAAACTGAAGGCATCATCGAAAATTATAATGCAAAGATTCTATGGGATTTCATGATTCAATGCCACCATGAGATTGAGATTAGGAAGCCGGACATAATGTTAATTGCGAAAGAAAACAAACTGTGTTGGATAATAGATATAGCATGCCCAGCTGACAACAAGGTATGCGATAAGGAAGAAAAGAAAAGTTGAGAGATATGACAGGTGAGCTTGGGAAGTTAAGTAGTTGTGGTCGATGTAAAAGGTAGCAGTATTACCAATAATTGTTGGAGCCATGGGAACAGTGAGCAAAAATCTCGAGAAGTACATGGTAGAAATAGGGGCTGCAATAAGGGTGGAGCATTTGCAGAAAACAGTATTGCTTGGAACCGCTCGAAAAATAAGAGGTGTTATCTTAGTTCACTGGTATTGAACAGCTGACACCATAGTACATCTCCAGCGTTAGAAGCTGTGCAAAGGCAATGATAATAATAATAATAATAATAATATAATAATAATAATAATAATAATAATAATAATAATAATAATGATATTAATAATAATAATAATGATCACAGTAGGAAAAACAATAATAATGAGTATAACATTGGTAATTACGATAAAATTAAAATAACTATCATAGATAAAATGATATCAAAGTGTGTACTAACTATATTAAACATACTAAATATATCGAACCGACAAAGGCAGAAACAACCTTTTAACACAAGACAGTAATCAGCATGCCAACTATTTCGGAAGATTTTTAATGCTTTGTAAATAAATATGTAAGATGTACACATCTTTATATTAATTTATTTCTTTTAGACTCGGATTAATAAACATTATTACCGCATTTCAAAATTTTGTAATTTGCCAGTCTATCGAAACGTGCGTAGACTCATTAAATAATGTCTAATTCTCCGGGTTTTTTTTTGTTTTTTTTTTAAAATTCTATATACGGTAACATTATGCTGGATCTTTTGGGTGTTTTAGCTTCGGATTTACAAATAAGACGGGCAGCGGAAGGTCATTTTATGACATACAGAATTTACAATAGCTATACTGAACAATTTTGATGACCAAATTTGATACCATCCGAGTGCTTATAAAGCATCCACCTGGATTCTGCATCCTGTTTTCCTTTGTGCTATATATGTGTGCGTGTGTGTGTGTGTGTCTGTGTCAGTGTCTGTGTGTGTGCGTGTGTTTGTGTGTGTGTGTGTGTGTATGTGTGTATATGTGTGTGCGTGTGTTTGTGTCTATATACATATATATATATATATATAATTTTTTAAAACTTTTTAATAACCTGTATAATACTAATTGAACTCTTAAAAAACCAATATGTTATCTAAATTCTCATTTTTATAGAATTTTCCATGATGTTTCATAAGTGTAACATTACTCCTTTTGGTGTTTGGGAATCTCTGATGTTTTTTCGGCTGATGAGTACGAGCCACCTATATTTACTGCAATTTTTGTAGCTTTATTAAAGATGTCCTCATACGAAACAATTGTACCGATATATTGATCCATTCTTGTTGCTCTTTTCCTATATATATATATATATATATCGGGTTGGCAACTATGTTCTCGCCGCTTTTTTAAATTTTGGAATGTATTGCGAAGGTTCCACATGCTTTAAGTGTCAACAACAAAAATCAACGAGCCACAATCTGCTCTGGTTTGCTTGCTCGTCACCGCTCAACTCACGGACACAAGCATCTCTTTCAAATGCGATGCGCAGAGTTTCGTTCAATTCTGATGCAGAATTGAGAGTTTGATTGGATCAACTTTTCGAGTAGAAATTGGATGCCTTCTACCAACGAGGTATTGAAGATCTTGTTGAACGTTCGGAAGAAGTTGTAAACCACAAGGGTGAATACATTATTGATTAATTAATTACTATTTTTTATTAAATCTTTTAAAAATCTTAAATAAATAAAAAACTGCGGAATTTAGTTGCCAACCCTATATTATATATATATATATATATATATATATATATATATATGATATATATATATACATACATATATATACATATAACATATACATACATTACATATATATATATATTATATATATATATATATATATTATATATATATATATATATATTTATATATTTCAAAATGTGACCGTTGGCGATTTTTTTTCCTCGTCTTCACTCTCTGGATCTTTCCTTCTCCATGTTTCCGACGAAGCGCTCCGCTCGAAACGTTAAACCCTCCTTCTTTCTTCTTTCCTGAGCGTCCAATAATACTATATGTTCCACGTCCTCGCGTTGTTGGTTTTTGTGTTATCTTGTTTGAATTAACTGTATACACACACACACCACCCATATATATATATTATAATATATTATATATATATTATGTGAAATAGAAAGATGATCTTGTAGTAGATTAATCAAAAGTTTAACCGATACCTTAGTAGCAAAAATCACAGCAGTGAACAGCACGGTTGGAGGTACAACCATCTGGCGTTGCAACCGTGCGTTGGTGCGGATATTGAAATTAAAACATTATTGGTGAATTGAAGAAATGGAGCTGAACGCAGATTGAACAGAAATCGTTTTATTTCATTCTACACGTGTTTCGAAAGGCACAAATTACCAAAATCCGATTGAATAATGGGACCATATTGTGTCTTTCTCTTCAGGAAGAAAAAAGGAAATCCGTTGGAAAAACAAAAACAGAACAGAGGCAGAGCAAAAAACAAATCGAACTGTGCTCCTAAGAGCCCATGGCGAAACTGTTTATCAGTGTATGTTGAGAACCGGTGGCTGAAGAATTCAACAGGTCAGGCATCGGTCAACATGTGGGTGAGGGTGTATAGATGTTCTTTGTGACCGAGAATAAAGTTCTGACTATTTAAAGAATATTGGATGTTTTATAAGGGGCGAGAAAAAATCTACTTAGAGACGTGTGTTGTGTATACTGTTCTATATATGTGTGTGTTGGCGTATGGGTAGAAAACATTTTTTGTGTACGTGTGTGCGTTTGATCGTTCGGCTGTCAGTGGCTACTGCCGTGATAACCGTTGGGTGGCAGAAAGAAAAAAAAATAAGAATATATATATATTTTTATATGTTTTATGTGTGTGTGTGTGTGTTCATCTAAGCCTACCTTGACAAGGAAACCCCCCGCTGTGAAAAACCAAGCCCCGTTTGTCTTACAGGAGTAATTTCCCTTGCAGTGGTTAATTGTAGATATCTTAAAATCTATTTCAGAATTTGTTACCAAGGGCTATGGGTGCCGGTCTTATTTATAAACGCTATTTAAAGGCCAGATAAGTGTAACGCCGCCAATGGGGGCATCGAAAAGCCGACTGTAAGAGCCCGTTTACCATCCGGCCTCTGGCAAACAAAATATGGAAGAGTTCGGAGACAAAAGTTGCACTGTCTTCTGCCCCTATCAAATGGGAGGGCCACCGACAAAATTGACCATTCCAGCCTATAGCTTAAGTTCGCATCCTTCAGTCGCCATATTAGCTTACTGAGTCCCGTGGTCTGGCGCTTGTTCACGTCCCGAAAAGTTGCGTAATGGTTGGAGACACGCAAAGACAATCTTGAGGATGATGCCCCTATATAAGTGAAGGCATCTGAGTCCGTGTAAACCTTGCATTGGTAGACGGCGTTTCTGATCTTGGAGTTCGCCGACGTGAATCTTACTCTGCTAGGATTGGTTTCTGAAATTAGAACTGCGTTCCTGTCACTATATTCGTTCCGAGACCTGCAGCCGCTTACTACTCTATTTTCCACTACGTCACTATTAACTATAGGAATAACCCCTGATTCTCCACTATCTATCAGAGTGCTGTCATTGCTACTGCCCGTGGTACTGCTATTGCGGGAAATGTTGCTGGGGATGCTAAAGGGGCTCTCTACCCTACTCCCATTGTTACCATCAACCACAACACCCCTATTTATAACTATACCCCTAGTGGGTACTCCCTGGCTGGAGCTGAGATTATGTGTCACTGTACTGGCTCTCATATCATTATTACTACTATAATTATTCCTACTGAGCATTAAACCGGGAGCGGAAGAGGCTGTGCCTCCGGAAAAAGGTGATAGGGTCTTAGTAAGTAGCCTATTATTATGGGAGGCGATTATCTGGGCGAGGTTTTTAGTGTTGGAGAAAGCTATCCTAACTTTATGTGAGTTAACCGTGGAGTAATATTTGGAATTTCTGGGGAAGTTATTGGCGATGGCTTGTCTAAACATGAGGGGGAGGTTAGTTCTAATCTGCTTACCAAAGGGGATTACAAACCATATATGCTTATTCCTATCAGTGTGATGGGTCGGGACGCCAGCTCTCGCATTTGGGTGGGTGATTCTCGGATGAATAACGGGTCTTGGGTTAGTGTAAGACCTCCCGGACCGATAATTATCCTTGTTCGCTAAATTAAATGCGGGAGCGACTACCCCGGTATCCGCGCGCTCCCGTCCTTACTTAAAATGTTAATGTTATTATATACGGCCCTATCCTGATGACCGAATGATGGCATCGGAAGGGCCGGATCAATATAAATTACCTTCTGCCTATAACCGGCCTTGGATAGTGCGGCGTTATAAAAATCCGCTTTCTGCATAAAAATATCGGCACTGGCGGACAGGCCAGACAATCTTAGAGAGATGTTTTTAACCAAATTGTCTGTTACGGTTTTGGCATGATTTGAGAAGACACTGACATACTTCAAATTAGTGGAAGGCTTATGGTAAGGGCAGTATGAGTCGCTATTGTGTTTTTTGCTCTGCCTCTGTTCTGTTTTTGTTTTTCCAACGGATTTCCTTTTTTCTTCCTGAAGAGAAAGACACAATATGGTCCCATTATTCAATCGGATTTTGGTAATTTGTGCCTTTCGAAACACGTGTAGAATGAAATAAAACGATTTCTGCTCAATCTGCGTTCAGCTCCATTTCTTCAATTCACCAATAATGTTTTATATATATATATATATATATATACACACACCAAATCAACTCACAAGGCTTGGGTTGGCCCTAGGCTATGGTAGAAGACACTAGGCCAAGGTGCCACGCAGTGGGACTGAACCCAGACCCATGCGGTTGCTAAGCAAGCTACTTAGCACACAGACATGTATATTATATTATATTATATACCTGTATAGAGGAAGTATCGTAGAGATTGACAGCGTAGCATGCACACATCGACAGGATCTGCTGGCAGCTGACCATAACTTGCCACTCCTCCGCAACACATTTTCCATCTCACACGCACACGTGTACACGCAGAAACACATGTATTATGCGTGCATGGTTATTAGTACTAGCACGCGCACGTGCGCGTGTGTAAACGTGACTGTGCGTGTATGTGTATGTATATATATATACATGCATACAACGACACATACATATATATTTGTACACACATACACACACACACACACATATATATATATATCACTAACACTGAGGCATAACACAAACATATATATACACATATATACATATACATACATTATATATATATATATATATACACGCATACAAATATTTATATATATATATATATATATACACACGCATACATATATTTATATATATACATACATATATGCATGCATATGTATCTCAACAAACACTTAGGCATAACACAAACATACATTCATATTCATGCGCATATATACACTCGCTAAGCTGATGTATACACCTACACACACAAACACACACACTCACTTACAAATACGCACCCACACTACAAAATTTCCACTTCACGTACCTCATGCCTCACCTTATACACACCTTACCTATCTTCAACGTTTTCCCCCTCCCTGCCCACCATAACACATCGTTTGTCCGTTCAATAAACCAACACCCCAACTGTCCCCTTCATCTCAAGGGACAGTGACTCATCACACACAATGCTGGATTTCAAAATGGTGAGCAAATTCTCTTTCCGTTATAGAGTTGGCAACTTATCGTAGCGCTCCTTCCCGCCCACTCACAGTCACTCTCCGCTCTCTCTCTGTTTCTCTCTCTTTACTACTCTCTCACTTTCTACCTCATTCTCATGTACCCACATAGACACCACCTCTCTAAATATTATTCTATCGTCGCCTCGCTCTCAATCCCTCCATCATCTTTCATCTTTCTCTCTCTCTCCGCTCACGCCTGGAATCTCAGTCACTTTCTTTCTTTCTCTCTGCCAGCCTCTTACTCTGTTACTCTGTGTGTGTGTGTGTGTGTGTGTGTGTGTGTGTGTGAAAGAGAGAGAGAGAGAGCATATGTGTGCGTATGCATGTGTTTGCATTCTCTTATGTGTGCATACATATATATGTTTATATACACATACACACATATACATATGTGTGTATGTACGTATACATATATATCTATATATATATATATATACACTCTCACACATACACACACACACACACAACACACACACACACATATATATATACTGTGAGAGAGAGAGAGAAGCAGAGACAGAATAAGAGAGTGAGTGAGAAAGACAGACAGGCAGGCAGACAGACACATAGACAGATAGATAGATAGATAGATAGATAGATAGATAGATAGATAGATAGATAGATAGATAGATAGAGAGATAGATAGATAGATAGATAGATAGATAGATAGATAGATAGAGAGAGAGATAGATAGATAGATAGATAGATAGATAGATAGATAGATAGATAGATAGATAGATAGATAGATAGATAGATAGATAGATAGATAGATAGATAGATAGATAGATATGACGCATATGTCGTCCCCGTAATCTTTTAACTCTCATGCTATAATCCTCTCGTACCCTAATCATTGGCAGCTGCAATTAAAAGTTTTAAAAGTCATAAGAGCAACAACAACAAACATAACAAAATCGAAACAACGTGTATAATATCATAATTAATAATGGTAATAATAATAATGATGCTAATAATAATAATAATAATAATAACAACAACAACAACAACAACACAACAACAACAACAATAATAATAATAATAATAATAATAATAATAATAATAATAATAATAATAATAAATCGATATAAACGTATCTGTCAAGACCTACCAGAAACTGAGCAAATATAAAGATCTGGAAATAGAAATCAGCAAAATGTGGAACCTGAAGACTAAAACAATACCTGTTGTCATAGGTGCCCTGAGAATGATAACAAAAGGGGCTGATTGCTACCTAACTCAGATACCAGGAAACCCAAAAATAGCAGAAATTCAAAAGATAGTGCTCATGGGAACTGCTCATATCCTATGCAAAATACTTACTATGTAATCTCAAGTTTTAAAACAAACATAATTTTCGTATGGAAAGGTTCGAGTCAACGGAGCGTGCAAGGGAGTACTCGACTCGAACCTTGCAAAGTAGGCTGGATTGTAGCCTCACTTCTATACAAGAGGGAGGACAAGATACAATTGATCGAAATTGCAAGAGACGGGCTAACAATTCCAGTCTGTTATATATTTTGAGTATTGTTATCACTAGCGATATCAAGATATAACTTTGTATTTTGTATCTTATGTGTAGATGTATATATATATATATACTTTATTTTAAGCAGCAGAAAATTCAACAAAATCTGTTACTCTGAGTTTCTCGTTGCCGTTCATCAGACAGTTTTTGCTAGAATGGAACCGATATATCAATTCAATCTATACTCTTACAAACGCTACACCTTTAAAAAGAAATGGACTTGTTTGATTGGCCCTTTAGAAAAAACGGTCAATCTTCGAGCGATAAACAAAAAGGTCAAAAATATATGTATATATATATAAAAACTTATAAAAATTATAAAAATTATAAAATCCGAGGAAAAAACCTTACATTGAATAAAATACATATTGACGTTAATGAAGAAAGTGCAAATTAATGCATAGAAAAGTGGCGTGCCTCAAGGTTCAGTGCTTGGGCCCTTGTTGTTCTTAGTCTTCATAAATGACTTGCCCAACGACCTCACGCAACACACCCTTCTATTTGCTGACGATATCAAACTGGTCGCTCCTCGCGGTAGTATAGAGGATCTTCGTCGATGCCTCCACCAAATTTGGAAGTGGTCTAACGATTGGGACCTGTGTCTGAACGTGTCAAAGTGCTGTCATCTGCCTGTCGGCTCTACTCCTGCAACTCAACTTGATTTCGAGCCGGGTCGTCTGCTGCTGGAGAGGACCGATCAGGTAAAGGACCTGGGTATCTTGGTGGATTCCTCCTTTTCGCCTTCGGCCCAGTGCGTCCATGCTGCCAACAAAGCGCGCGGAATTCTGTTTTTGATTCGACGGTCATTCGGAATGCTCACAGCAGCCATATTCCTGCCACTCTATGTCACGCTGGTGAGACCCATATTAGAGTATGGGATTCAAGCCTCTTCTCCTTATCTCCTCAAAGACATACAGCACGTCGAAAGAGTCCAGAGGCTGGCTACCCGCATGGTTCATGGTCTCAAAAATTTGTCCTACGAAGAAAGGCTGAGGACGCTCGACCTTTGTTCTCTTGAAAAACGCCGCCGCCGTGGTGATCTCATTCTCGCCACAACATCATAAGCGGGAAGTGTAACCTCTCGAAAGAGCTGTTCTTCACTCTTGCTCCGGAGCGTCGGCTGCGGGGTCATTCCGAAAAGCTCTACCTGCGACGATTTCATCTCAATCGAAGGAGAGGAGCTTTCTCCGTCCGGGTTGCGGATCCGTGGAACAAGCTGCCAGACGAGAAGGTGAAGATGCCGACGACCGCTTTGTTCAAAGCCTCCCTGGACCTCAAGTGGCCTGAACTCTTTACATGAACACCACCCTGTACTTAACTCCATGTCCCCCTACATGGCCTTGCTATTTGCTTTTGAGCCAAATTAACTAACTAACTAACTAAACCTGTTATAAATATTACACTGCAGTGTAATATTTATAACAGGTTTAATTTCTATGCATTAATTTGCACTTTCTTCATTAACGTCAATATGTATTTTATTCAATGTAAGGTTTTTTCCTCGGATTTTATAATTTTTATAAGTTTTTTATATATATATACATATATTTTTGACCTTTTGTTTATCGCTCGAAGATTGACCGTTTTTTCTAAAGGGCCAATCAAACAAGTCCATTTCTTTTTAAAGGTGTAGCGTTTGTAAGAGTATAGATTGAATTGATATATCGGTTCCATTCTAGCAAAAACTGTCTGATGAACGGCAACGAGAAACTCAGAGTAACAGATTTTGTTGAATTTTCTGCTGCTTAAAATAAAGCATATTACTCTACCACTGGTATTTGAGTACTCTTTTTTCCACCTTGTTTCACATTTATGTGTTTACTCCGGTATATATATATATATATAGATGTACATGTAATATGTACATACATATATATATACACACATATATACATGCCCTAGCACTATTTTCCGAATGAAAAGATGTATTTTAACAGACTGTCACCTCCGTCGCTTGCTCAAAACGTGTGAACACGCTCACCACACTGACAAATCGCTACACTACACATGAGTAAGTAATACTCATTAAAAGTGTTGGACTAAATCCGAATAAGTACATATTGGACTATATCCGATTAAGTACACATCACAAACACGTACGTACGTAAAGCAATTAATTACGTATACAACCAACCCAGTATTACATGAACACATCTTAATATTTCAAAGTAACATTAAGTAATGTATAAACAAGTGCCCACACGCACATAAGAGAATCGAATAAAGACAAGTATTTGTCCTTATTGATCACAAAAGCATTAAACAGATCTCTCTCTCTCTCTCTCTCCCCCCTCTCTCTCTCTCTCTGTATATATATATATATAATATATATATATATATTTTGTGTATATGTGGGTGTTATAGACGACTTCTTTTTGTTTCCGTGTACCAAATGCACTCACAAGGATTTGGTCGGCCCAAGGCTATAGTAGAAGACATTTGCCCAAGGTACCACGCATTGGGACTGAACCCGGAACCATGTGGCTGGTAAACAAGCTACTTACCAACACAGCTACACACACACATTTATATATATATTATATATATATATATATATATATTTTATTATATATATATATATATATATATATATATATGTATGTATGTATGTATGTATGTATATACACATACACCACGTCATTAAACAAATATATATACGCTACCCCACGGAAAAAAGGGCTGGATATTAATTTTTATTTGTTTCTTTTATCGCATTTGACTATATTCATTTCCTTCTATCAAATTGTCTTCACTAACAGATACGACCCGGAGCCTAGAACTAACGCGAAAGTTTTAATGACAATTAGCCAAAACTCATGTCCGATCAGAGGAAACATTAACAATAATATATAGTAGAAAAAATGAAAATATTAATATCAATGATGATAATGATAGTACAAAATGAAAGGAAGCGGTTGGAATCTCCCCATGACATGATCGATGATACGTCTACTGATGGTATCACAATAAAAAGACTGGTAATTGCGCAACCTGATAATCGCTACCTCATATGAGTGACAATGAAAACACAAAAAGTTTTTGCATTTTCCAGTGGTGTTCGCTGTCAATTATTTTAACTTCAACCCACAGGGGGGAGTGGTCTCCATTTTTCCATAGCATGGTATGCAAAAGAAAATGCCACAGAACCACTATTGTTGGAAGTAAGGTCAGGCCTGTGTAGGATGAAAGATTGCAAAGATAAAGCATATACAAGCAATTGAAAACGAATGAAACTGAAAATAGGTGGGTAAAGAAAAGAATGCTTGGACAATTTCATAGGAATGTTGAATATAAGACAGACAGAGAAAAAAGACGGCTATGGATGTCTAAATGGGATTTAAAATCGGAAACGGACGCTCTAATCTGTGCTGCGGAGGAGCAAGCATTAAGAACCATCTACATCAATACAGAATATACAACACAGCAGAAAGTGATAAGTGCAGAATCTGTGGACAAAACAGTGAAACCAGCCAATGCACGCCACTAGCCCAGAAGGAATATAAGAGACGCCACGAAAATATAGCCAGGCTTGTCCATTGGACACTTTGCAACAAGTATGGGCTTGACAGAGCAAAAAATTGGTACAACCACAAACCTGAAGGCGTCGTCGAAAGTAGAGATGCAAAGATCCTATGGGATTTTATGATTCAGTGCGATTGGGAGATAGAGAATAGGAAGCTGGACATAGTCTTCATTGAGAAAGAAAACAAAGAAAACAAACTATGCTGGATCATAGAAATAGCATTCCCAGCCGACAACATGGTATGCGATAAGGAAGAAAAAATTGAGAGATATGACAGGCTAGCTTGGGAAGTTAAGCAGTTGTGGTCGATGAAAAAGGTTGCAGTAGAACTAATAATTGTCGGAGCCATGGGAACAGTGAGCAAAAATCTCGAGAAGTACGTTGTAGAAATAGGGGCTGCAATAAGGGTGGGGCACTTGCAGAAAACAGTACTGCATGAAACCGCTCGAATACTCCGGAAGTTGCTCGAAAAATAAGAGGTGTTACCTTAGTTCACTGGTAGTGAACAGCTGACGCTGTAATACATCTCTAGCGTTAGAAGCTGTGCAAATGCAATGATGATGATGATGATGATGATGATGATAATAATAATAATATTAATAATAATAATAATAATAATAATAATAATAATAATAATAATAATGATAATAATAATAATAATAATAATAATAATAATAATAATGCATTCTACTATAGGCACAAGCCCTGGAATTTGGGAGAAGGGGTTAGTTGATTACATCGACCCAGTTCGTAACTGGTACTTATCTCATAGGCCTCAGTAATATTAATCATTTCTTTTATTAGCCACAGGGACGTAGATGAGAGGATGACATCCCAAGGGCAGACACCAATCTGCGTGGAAAATGATGGAGTGGAAAATTGGAAAAGACAGTACAATGCAATAAAATTCTATATTGTATACGACATGTGTGACAAGAGGAATGAGTTGTCCTATTGATACAGGCGAAACTCTAATGTCAATGAAAGAACCCTGTAGATCCAGGATTACACAGGCCCCTCAATGCACGATTTCGCTCTCATATTTCCCAAACTACTAGCGCATACTCAGAGTAAAGCTAATCAACCTATCTATTTTTACAAATTCACTTGTGGGTCGCACTCTCCTCGTCACTCTCACACAATCTTCCTAGAGAAGAGAGCTTCAATGAAGAGTAAGTTGTCTTTCTTCAATCGTTTCTGCCTCACCCACCACAACCTGGGTGTTGGGGGTGATACGTTCGATGGATTTGGCTGATAATCGGATCCAATAATCTTTTCTAATCTAGGCACAAGGCCCGAAATTTTGGAGGAGGGGGCCTGTCGATTAGATCGACCCCAGTACACAGCTGGTACTTAATTCATCGGAATTTGAACTCAGAACGTAGCGGCGGGCGAAGACGAAATACCGGAGAGCATTTCGCCCGACGTGCTAACGTTTCTGCCAGCTCGACGCCTTAATCGATTCCAATAATAATGATGATTATAATACTAACTGAATTACTATGGCGATTACTGCTGTGTAAAGAAAGATAGGTGACCTTGTAATTATTCTATCCAAAGCAGTAACTGGATCATTTCGGTTTGAAAGGCAGTTTTTTCTAGTAGTGTCATATGAAATTGTCACCCATAATTATGACCCTAGTATTGATCTATTGCATTTCAATCTGTTTTAGTGTTAGGATTAGTTAGGGTTAGGTATAGGCTTAGGGTTAGGGGCAGGGGTGGGGGGAAGGGTATCTTTTTTTCTTCACAAATGTAAATAAACCCAATCTGGTTCTTAAACGAGGGACATATTCATACGGCACAGAATGTTTTTTACTTCATTACACGTCATTGATTGGTTGAAATTGCAGAAATTGAAGAAAAAAACAACAAATATCTTACAAACTATAGAATTTTCTCAATAAAGCCAAGAGAAAAAGATATTTTATAAACACATTCTACCTGTATACGAAGTTAAAATTTTGTTAGTTACCTAGAAATTATGTTAAAAACTGCCGTTCAAACCGAAAAGATCCTAGTAAGTTTTCATGTATCGTTGATTGCCCCTATAGTTTTTAAGTTACATTGTCATTAAGTTGCATTGTCATTAAAGCGAGTGTCAGTAGTGTACTAAAGCGTCGTGTCAATCGACAGTAGAGTGTCCGAATTAATTCGTAGATTTTGCCGACGAAATAAATCAATATTGATTGCCGTTTGAAATGTGGGTTAGCTGGTGCTATCAACAAAGCACTTGGGCTGTCGCATTAAGTTCCACCCCCACAACGATCTGATTTCTAATCCCATTACAATCAACTAAAGGCAGAATTTCTTTGTTTTATCATTTTTCCCATTATACGCTAAACCAAATATTCTAGCTTTGTGAGTGCATTTCATTATAATTAACATATTTATGCGTGGGCGTTTAAAAAAAAAATATTGCTGTTTTATTTTTGCCTCTTTACTAAATATAAATCACAACCGATATTATCTCGTACACGATGCAACATCTTGAGTATCTGTAGGGTTCCATGATGTTATTCCATACCGGAGCGACTACATCATAGATGTATTCACATACTTGGTATACTCTATGTATACAACATGTACTTTTATCGCATTTCCCCACACAGCTTCCTTTACCCGCCAACACAGTATCTTTTATGTAAATCCACACGCAGATTATAAACTGGCCTTATAATGTACGTATCTTGTGTGGCACGTGGTGCAAATAATAATAATAATAATAATAATAATAATAATAATAATAATAATAATAATAATGAAACCCCAAAATGGCAGAAATTCAGAAGATAGTGCTCATGGGACTTGCTCATATCCTATGCAAAATACTTTCTATGTAATCTCAAGTTTTAAAACAAACATATTTTCGTATGGTTTTTTAGGCTTTCACTAGTACAACACTAAGTACAAAACCAAATATATGGCACACTAGGCATAACACTAACATGAACTTTCAACTTGTTGTCTCTTGAGGTCTCTGGGCGGGACATGGAGCCAGCTTGTGCAAATGTAAAGCAAAAGTCAAACATATAATAATAATAATAATAATAATAATAATAATAATAATAATAATAATAATAATAATAATAATAATAATAATAATAATAATAATAATAATGATAATAATAATAATAATAACAATGAGTTTCTTTGCCCTAGGAGTCGGCAAGACACTCGGCAAGAAAGGGAAGCAAACTTGAAAGAAGAAGAAAAACCCATAAATAATAACAATAATAATAATAATAATAATAATAATAATAATAATAATAATAATAATAAGTCTCTCATAGCTTCTGATCTTAACGGTTTGGAAGTGTTATCATGTACATTGTTTTGTCTGGGCATAAAAGATGGCTACCGCAAATATTCTGCTTAATACCACAGTTTAGCTTGTCAGTTACTTGACCTTAACCAGTCGAGTATGTCCTTTAGCGGCTGACGATATGTGCATTTCTATGATACATCAAATAAGGTGAAGGTTGTCGTGCATAGACCTGTTCGGGATTGCGCACATTTTCGCGTCCCCCGCCAGACTACTGACGACAAGCGCCACGATTTTCGCTAACACCTTGACCAAAATCTTAAATTCTGTGTTAAGCAGAGTTATGGACTGAAAATTCCCAAGCATGTCCCCATTGTCGGCGTCCTTACCCACCCGCGTTACCACACCACAGCTACATACTTATGGCAGACGTCTGGCAAGAGGCTGCCAAACAAATCTTGCATGATCTCAATTCATAGTGAAGATCATCCAAATCAAACGATTTGCGACTTGTGCACTCACTCATTGCGCCCCGTATTTCAGCAGCCGTTTCGAAGAAACTCGCGTCTTTCATCGAGAACCTCTGCTGACCATCGAGGGGAGAACTAAATTGCGTCACCGTACTCGACCCATCACCCTCCCCAAGAACCGTGCGAAGGCTGTTGGAAAGC
>NC_043003.1:116358741-116378741 GCF_006345805.1 Octopus sinensis
TATATATATTATATATATATATATATATATATATATATATATATATATATATATATATATATATATATATATATATATAGTGGAGGCACATGGCCTAATGTTAGAGCAGCAGACTCGCGGTCGAGGGATCGCGGGTTCGAATTTCAGACCGGGCGACGTGTGTGTTTATGAGCGAAACACCTAAGCTCCACGCGACTCCGGCAGAAGGTAATGGCGAACGTCTGCTGACACTTTCACCACAACTTTCTCTCACTCTTTCCTCCTGCATCTTGCAGCTCACCTGCGACGGACCGGCGTCCCGTCCAGGTGGGGAACCTATGCGCCAAGGAAACCGGGAAACCGGTCTTTATGAGCCAAGTATATATATATATAATATATATATATATATATATATATATATATGTATATAGTTCTCATTTATAGAAAGACAAAGACGAAGACAGCTGAAGGAACAAGCAAGTGTGTTAGTTTGACGCTCAGGTAAAATGGAGAATTATTTTACGCTTCTAGCCTACTCTCTACGACAAAAAGGAATAACAAGAAATAAATAGATAGAGAATGAAAAAACGTGTTGAGTTAAGTAGTCTAACATGGCGAATATACAGGTGAACAAGAAGGAGGACAGAGGGACATTTATTTGTGATCATTAGAATTATTTCCACGCAACGTAGGTCTCCAGTTTCGCAGGTATCTTTATATATAAAAGTGAAGTTGTGTGTCTGTCTCCTACGATTTAGATTCCTAACTACTCCCACATTGTGCAGTGCAGTGTAACCAAAACCGTGTATCTTATAGTCGTGATTCATATCGAGCCCTTCTGGGTATTAGCACGCGTCTACAATGAGTCTACGATTAAAAAAAAAAATTACCATCAATTTTTCCCATTTTAATGCATTTTTGGCATATATAAGGGAAGTAACTCTCTAAAAATGTATTATTAAATCTCAGAACGTAAAAAGCAACAGTAACACCCCCCCCCTTTGTGGTTAGCCATATTGAGATGGCTATTATACTTTACATCTCTAAAGATGCTTATATAGTTATTTCCCTTACAAACCCGAGCAACCCCGGGCGATACTGCTAGTTTTCTAATATAACTGTTTCCCTGCATTCTGAGATGTTTTTGTTCTTCACCAGGTGATACAAAAATATTGTTTCTGTATTCCGTTATCTCAAATTTTCGGCTTCCACCGCATGCTTTCTGTCTGTCTGTTTGTCGTGGTTATGTGTTGTATATATCAAAATGTGTATTGTGTCGATGAATCTTCTTTAAATGTACAGAGTGGGTGAGTGGCTATACTATGGATGGTAAGTATGTCGTCTGCTGCTACGTTCTGAGTTCAAATTCCACCGAGGTTGACTTTGCCTTTCATCCTTTCGAGGTCGATTAATTAAGTACCAGTTACGCACTGGGGTCGATATAATCGACTTAATCCGTTTGTCTGTCCTTGTTTGTCCCCTCTGTGTTTAGCCCCTTGTGGGTAGTAAAGAAATAGGTATTTCGTCTGCCGCTACGTTCTGAGTTCAAATTCCGCCGAGATCGACTTTGCCTTTCATCCTTTCGGGGGTCGATTAAATAAGTACCAGTTACGCACTGGGGTCGATATAATCGACTTAATCCGTTTGTCTGTCCTTGTTTGTCCCCTCTGTGTTTAGCCCCTTGTGGGTAGTAAAGAAATAGGTATTTCGTCTGCCGCTACGTTCTGAGTTCAAATTCCGCCGAGATCGACTTTGCCTTTCATCCTTTCGGGGTTGATAAATTAAGTACCAGTTATGCATTGGGGTCGATGTAATCGACTTAATCCATTTGTCTGTCTTTGTTTGTCCTTTCTGTGTTTAGCCCCTTGTGGGTAGTAAAGAAATAGGTATTTCGTCTGCCGCTACGTTCTGAGTTCAAATTCCGCCGAGATCGACTTTGCCTTTCATCCTTTCGGGGTTGATAAATTAAGTACCAGTTATGCATTGGGGTCGATGTAATCGACTTAATCCATTTGTCTGTCTTTGTTTGTCCTCTCTGTGTTTAGCCCCTTGTGGGTAGTAAAGAAATAGGTAAGTATTGAGGCTCATATTAAAGGGAGTGCCAGTCTATTTTTTGTATTACTAATTCATTCGTTATGGTCGGTTACCCTTGTCACTGTCATTGGCTGGCCTTCAAGAATTCACTGCTCGTACAGTTGACGAACTTACATGTACATAAATAGCGTTCTATATAAATCTACATATATATATAGACTCATACATACTCATACATGCGCTGATCTATACATATACCATATATACCGGAATATAAGCTTACTTATACATATTCATATATTCACACATATGCACACATATGCACCTATAATGCAGGGAAACGGTTACCTAACGAAATACCAGCGAACCTGGAGGACTATGTTGCGTGGATACAAACTTATTCAGTTAACCATTTACTCACCACAGAAGCCCCAACGCAAAACCGTTGGATATCATTGGGTAAAATCTGAAGGTGAACAAGCATTAAACTGTTCTCTACTACATTCTTAACAGAATATAACATAATTATATGTGTGTGTGTGTGTGTGTGCGCGCGTGCGTTTATGGAAATATATATTAAGTGTGTGTAAGGAAATATATAGAAGCGAAAAAGAGAGATACTTGGGTGTGTATTGTGAGCATGTAGGTGTAAAGTGTGTACGTATGTGAATGTCTGCAAACATGTAAATATGTATATGATAAGAGAGGAAGGAGGACAGAGAGAAAAAGAGAGAGAGAGAGAAAAATGTTTCCAACATTAATAACAAAATATAAAATTTATTTTGAAAATCCTCGTCAATAGATGAAATATCTAATAAAGAATTATTCAAAATTCTGACTGCCCCCTGTTTCATAATATACAATACATACATACATACATACATACATACATACATACATACATACATACATACATATACATATACATATACATATCTATATTATATTAAATTATATTATAAGATTGTAAATAAAACGTGACAATCTGACGAAGTTGGAATTTCTTTGAGCAATGAATATATATATATATATATATACAGTATACACTTAAACACATAAGAGGTATCCGTCATAGGATTCCTTGCATGCTAGAAGGAACAGCCAAAATCCAAACCACTATCAGGGATAAACTTCGGAGGGAATGAAAAATACAAACATTTACCATCTATCTATGCTTTTATTTTTCATTCCTTTCGAAGTTTATCCCTAATAGTGGTTTGGATTTTGGCTGTTCCTTCTAGCGTTTCAGGAGTCCTATGATGCATACCTCTTATGTGTTTAAATGTACACTGTATTTATATAAATAATATATAGTCTATTGACTAATTTTTTTCTACACGCTAGGCCACAGGTAGTAAAAATTTCTAAACTTTTTCTTACCTTGATTATTATTATTATTATTATTATTATTATTATTATTATATACACAGACAAATATGTGTGTGTGTGTGTGTGTGTGTGTGTATCGTGCTTAATTATTTCATTAGTGTATATTCTATTTACAACATTGTTGACTATGTATTTCCTCAATATTTGTTGAGCTTCGTAGAATTTTGGGGAACATATCGAGAATATAATTTATATGCTTAACTAGAAGAACCTGTGAAGCATAGACCTAGATAGATAGATAGATAGATAGATAGATAGATAGATAGATAGATAGATAGATAGATAGATAGATAGATAGATAGATAGAGAGAGAGAGAGAGAGAGAGAGAGAGAGGGAGAAAGAAAAGAGAGAGACTATAGAATACTATATACATACGTATTGATTTAAGGATCCAGTGAACGTAGATTAATACTCATTGAAAGAGAGAGTATAATAAATAAATACATTAGAATAATGAAATAGTATAATAAAAAAGAAGAGGTAAAATAATAAATATTTATAATAAATATTTGCTTCCTGAAAAAAGATTTGCTTTCTAAAAATATCGATTGACGAACCCGTAGTATTTAAGTAAATAAACCGTGTGGTTCAAAATGCAACACAAAATAAAATAATGGACAAATAAATGGAAGGAAAAGAATGATGGAAAAAAAACGTGAAAGTAAGGTTTTTCTAAAATTCTCAGTGCCCCAATAATTACAGGTATAAATCAGCACTTGTAAGCTGGATAGAGTACTCTCTTTACTCTTTTACTCTTTTACTTGTTTCAGTCATTTGACTGCGGCCATGCTGGAGCACCGCCTTTAATCGAGCAACTCGACCCCGGGACTTATTCTTTTGTAAGCCCAGTGCCTATTCTATCGGTCGCTTTTGCCGAACCGCTAAGTAACGGGGACATAAACACACCAGCATCGGTTGTCAAGCAATGCTAGGGGGACAAACACACACACACACACACATATATATATATATATATATATATATATATACATATACACGACGGGCTTCTTTCAGTTTCCGTCTACCAAATCCACTCACAAGGCTTTGGTCGGCCCGAAGCTATAGTAGAAGACACTTGCCCAAGGTGCCACGCAGTGGGACTGAACCCGGAACCATGTGGTTGTTTAGCAAGCTACTTACTACACAGCCACTCCTGCGCCTGCAGAGTAACTGCAGATTTTTCAATAGTTCAGCATGGGTATTTTCTTTTTCACTGATCTTTAGCTTTATGTTAATATTCGCCAGGTAGCTGAATTCCACGACTGTACACATATTCTCTTCTCTATCACAAATCCTTATTTATTATGTTTACAGTTTATTCAGGTTTTCACTGAGACATTCCACGAGTACTCTTTTTATTTTATTATGAGTGGCAATGGCTTCGACCTTAATATGGGTTCGTATTTCTTTCTCCTCGGGATTATCCTTCCGACGGATTTCATTATAGAATTCCAAGTCATGTCTCATCGGTAGATAATTCTGTAATGACATTTTCGGAAACCGCTTATTATGCGGGTGATATCTTCGGTATTATCTCCAAAAAGTCTGCATCGGTCGTCACATTTTACTGCTTTTGTGCATCAGGTATTTGGTTGATATTTCTTGTTCCTGGATTGCAAACGTGTGCCTTTCAAAGTACGCGTTAATAATCTAGTTGGTGGTCCCTAATAAACTGCTTGGATGGTCAATGTTACTATAATCTCGGAGCTTTCTACTAACATATCTTTGCAAAAACTTCTGCTCAGATACGCTCAGCCTTTCCTCTTAAGATACGTTGCGGGAGAGTCGCACGGCTTCTTTAGGCTTGTAGTTAAGGCCATCAGAAAAAGAATGCTGCTTAAGGAGCTTTCCAAGTCTCATGATGTTAGCAGCCCCAGATATAGAAACTTGGTCAAGGGATGCACTTCGACACTTGTGGTTAAATGATGTTGCGAAGGGATATGATATGACATTCAAAGCCCGTCCATATTGATGGACGTCATGTTTTCGTTTTAGGTAGAGGCAGTTGAGATCACTATTAGATAGATAGATAGATAGATAGATAGATAGATAGATAGATAGATAGATAGATAGATAGATAGATAGATTATAGGGATTGCATCGATTTGACTGCGTCATCAATTTCGCTCCTATTTGCTTAACCAGCTTACACAAATTCAGCAGAGTTCAACGATGCTTTAGTTGTGAAACCTTGTGTCCCATGGGCATCAATATTTTAAAGAAACGATTAACTTATTTTATGCACAGAATCCTAGAATCAGTAAATGGCTTATTGTATTTTGAATACGTTATTTAACAATGGTAAATAGTATATATGTTTGAGCCTGCGTGTGTGTGTGTGTGTGTGTGCGTGCGTGCTTGTGTGTGTGTGTGTGTGTGTGTGTGTGTAAACAAAATTTCCACTGCCTTTTTCATTCCTAAAATTGCAAGCTGGTATAAAGCAGGCAGTCTGAATTGATATATCCAAAGCGTTCCAAATTTTAAATACCTAATATATGATAACGGCTTTACTAATATTTCAGAAAAGAAGACGATAGATAAAACTAATGTATTTAACTAAATAGCTTTATTTATTTTCCCTCTGTCTCATAATTGCCAACATGAATTATTTTTGTAGAAACATATCATGTGCTTGGATATGGAATGCTATCGTAACTGAATTAAACGTTAAATATATTTAGCATAATTTCTTCTATTCACGCACGATATTTTTTTCAAGGTGTTTGTACTTTCGCATGAATTTAATCAATTTTTGAAATGATCTACAAATATAAGATTTACAGAAGCATTTGATGATTTCAGCAATGTAACGAGATTTTGATATAGGATAAATATATACCTAATATAATCACTCTTTATATCCAAGCTTCATCTCATGTGATCAACTTTCTTTCATCTTTCTGATTCAATATTTTTGTGACCTGAATTGATGAAATTGAGTGAATGCGAAAATTTTATAATTTTCAGCATGCACATAAACCAAACCCAGCCTCTATGATGTAGACTAATATGATTATTTAATAGGACCTATTGATAAAAATACTCATTTAGGAATTGTTAAAACTCAACCAGATGTCACAATACGAACAGGAATTCCATGATCGCAGACAGAAATTCTGTTAAATTCTTTTACAGTTTAAACTGTCATATTGTGATTAACCAACGATACAAATGTAGGACAAAGATATTCATGGAGAAGTTATGAATAGAAATCGAATCATACTTTTAAAGATAAAAGAAAAACAAAACGCTGCACTTTACGAGTTGCCGCTTTCTTAGTAGATCAAAATCACTCAAGAGATTTAACCAATTTTGTACCATTTCTTCTGCATAATCATTGATGAAAACCTAATATTTTACAGCTCCAATTTTTCATAAGATGTCTATCACAAAGAAACCTTCACTTACGATACAATGTGCCACAGGAAAATATATATCGTAGCCATTAAATTTGTGTGTTTGCAATGACGTTCTCAATGCTGTCGTCGGCAGAGAAAATGGCGTTATATAGTGTTTCTTACAGGCAATATAATGTTTTATCTGTCGAGTATTATTTCCATGATGCTGAATATCATGAAATAAAGTCTGCCCATATTGCATGTCTTTACTCAGAAGTAATCATCCTTTCGAATTGGCGAGTTGCTAGGACCTAAGTGGAGTCGATTCATATACCAATATATATATATATGATAGGTTTATTTTAGTTTATATATTGTTTATATATTGATTATATATGGATTATATATAGGTTATATATAGATTATATATTTATATTTTTTCATTAATACTTAAATTATTTTAAAATTATTATTTTTATATTTTAAAATATTGATATTTTAGATTGGAAGTCCACCTGAAGATTGTCGATCAGGACAAGAAACAATTGTAGTGGCGGTTTTTTTTACTTTTTATTAAAATTTTATGTATTGATTAAGTATTTCCTTGTTTGTTTTGCAAAATAGTGGTTTTGTCTCTAATAATATTATATATATATATATATATATATGTATGTGTGTGCATATGTGTCTGTATACACACACACATACCACGTGTCTATATATATATATATATATATATGGATGGAGAAAGCCCCTCTCCTTCGATTGAGATGAAATCGTCGTACGGAGGAAGATTATCGACGAGTCAAGGAATATGGATTTCAAATGACCTGTCGACCTTCCTTATCACCAACAAGGAAAGATGCAAAGTATATATATATATATATATACTACTTGCTAATAAGTACATTTTAATTGAAAGGGAAGAATTAAATGAAGATGTTTCGCATCATCTCACAGTTCCAGGGAATATTACATATTCGTGTATATTTTATATTTAAATGAAACATGTGTCTCTCCCTGGTGGAAAATTATTACAAGGGAGACAATCATTTCTGCAACATATTTCGTAGATAAGAAATATGAGTATGAAATTAGGAAGATTTATCACATTTTAGCTTTGTTCTCTTATTAATAGATTCTTATAATTCCTCGAGAGTGGTAATCATGTTTAACACTGTTTCATTCTTTATAAAAATCTTCATCATGATAAATAATTTTAGGCAGGAAGAAATTAATAAAAATCTGTGGTTTTCTATTTTTCTTTCTATCATTTTTTTACACATAGCGTCAATAGTTAACCACTGAAAAAAGACAGAGAAAGCTCTTAATTTTTACAAGCAGTTACACTGTTTCCAATGCTGTCTACCTTTTAAAAGTATCTTAAAGTAGTTAATATTATCACTTTTAACTACAATATTCTCGGACCGTTTAACTTGTGCTCTTTGAATTGTAGATAAAGATTTCTAGCATTTATTTCAAAGTAGTAACCCTTCGTTATGAAGTGGAAGAGGCATCTCTTCGTAAACATATCACGTTGACGTTCGTCAACAGTTTAAATGCATTGACTCCAATTCACATCCAGAGATTTTCAGTGTCTTCCTCCTACTGTGCAGTTATTACTAGGGAGATAATCATTTCTGTCGCTTTGGTCAAGGCAAGAGCTCAGATTAGATTCAATTCAATTCAATTCAATTTTCATTGGTTCAAAAAGCAAAAGCAAGGCCATATAGGGGGACAGGGAGTTATGTACAGGGAGTGTGGTCATACAAAGAGTTCAGGCCATTTCTGGTCAAGAGAGACTTTGAAACGAACGTTCGTCGGCATCTTCACTATCTCGTCCGGCAGCTTATTCCACGGATCCACAACACGGACGGAGAAAGCCCCTCTCCTTCGATTGAGATGAAATCGTCGTAGATAGAGCTTTTCGGAGATAAACGGAGGAAGATTATCGACGAGGCAAGGAATATGGATTTCAAATGACCTGTCGACCTTCCTTATCACCAACGAGGAAAGATGGAAATACCTTGTAATATATAAGTATAAGCCATATTTTGGTGCTGTCTGTAGAGCTAGAGTGACAAAAGAATACTTCTGCAATGTTAAGATTCAGTAAAATTTAGTAGTGCTAGTGCTGGCACCAAAATTTCAAAGATTATGTTGGAAAGGTGGAAGACCTCGCAACTTGGACATCAAAACTACAAAATACTAACAATGATTCGTAAATTTCACATCACCAGTGACACTGATAAGATATATTTCAAAAGAAGAGATGGAGGTAAAGACATTAGATCAGGCCAGACAGATTTTAAGTACCACATTGTGTCACTAAGACAACATATATTGAAAGGTAAAAGGAGAAACGAGTTGACCGAATGTATAGTGAAGATTACATTGTATGATTACGCGAATAATTCTTGAGCAAGTTCACAGCTGCTATATATGAACAAAAGTGTGAGAAATACCTCCCATGCAGCAGAGAATAGTTACGCATAGACTCATAATTCTCAAGCTTGAGAGTGTCAATAACTTTCATAAGGATACGGTCCTTTCCTGCACCTCTATCTGGTACATCTCATTTTATGTAGAATTCTATTCCTTCGCAATCTCAGAATACGAGACAGGCATTAAATACCGGATCACCAAAAGCGATGCAGATGCTGCTTCGAAAGATCTGCATTATTATAGAAAGAGTCGATTATACCTGCCAAATATGTATCCGCAAGACAATACTTTCCCATGTCACATGACATTGTCGCTAAGACGTTCAATAATGTTGCACTCAAATAGGATTGTCTGAGAGTCCCACCAAAGAACTTCAGAAACAGCAGTCGCAAGGAAGTAGGCCAGAGGCATTTCCGTTTAGATGGGTCTCACCAATACCCTGCACGCATAACCAATTATATGCCTCGATGAAACACCTCACCTCCGATAAAACACTTCTAGGCATGACACTGGCTGTGAGTACAAGTCATTGATAAGACCCAGCTACAGCGAAAAGCAAGTGACCTATTAGATAGCGGATGCGAGGATGATGGTTTCGTCTCATTCCAATATATATGATGCTTTTAAAGAAATAACGACCACAAGTGATGTTATCTCTGGATGAAAACTGAATTAAGTTGCACTTCAACGTTGTATTTACTTTATGTGTAATACATAGATGAATATTTTGATCTAACACAAACGGATTCTACTTTGTGGTACATGCACACACACGCACACACAGAGACATATACCCCTCCTCCTCTGTCCCGTCGCTGGTCAGCGATGAGAAAACTACTGTCTTTCTGACCTCGCTTCCTTCGAGTGTAAACGGCTTTTCTGTGCCTCCTTCGCCGTTCCCCCAAAAAAGCGTTCGTAATATTTTCTTTCGTTTGGCTTAACAACTCTCCTTGTCTGTGTTACTGTTATTCTCCATGTTCTGTCTTTTACTGTTTATATTTTGCACTGTCTTTACTGTCCTGTTTTTGTTACCATTTTACTCCTCCGCCAAAAAATCTCAAATTTTATTTAATTTGCTTTTTGCGGGAAGGAATGTTTCACCCATGTTGCGTCTCGCCTTTACCTTCGAAACGCGGAGTAGATGAAACAGAGGCGACTGAAGAAGGGGAATTTTCATCGTGTTCTATGTCCCGTACTCTATTTTTTCGTTGTTTAAGAAAAATGTCCATTTCCTTGGTTTTGTGTTTATGTTTTCGTTTCTCATTGTGTTCGACGTTTGTTTGTTGTTCTGTATATATACACGTAGATATATGTACACGTACATATGTATATATGTATATATGTATATATGTATATGTGTATATATGTATATATATACACGTACATATATGTATGCATATATGCATATGTTTTATTTATTAATTTGTTTATATATATATATATATTATATATATATAAATATATATATATAAAGAGAGAGATAGGGGGAGAGATACATATGCATATACACATATATACATTCAGACATTCATACATACATAAACACACACATATTTATATTCATTCTAATGCATGCACACAGATATATGGCTGAAAAGTGATATTTAGAAACATAGATATGTTGTTATATATGCATCATATATTAATTCAAAATTGTACACAAGTATATGATTTAATATGACTATTGCTGTTATAGAAAATGGCGCAGTGTATAATGTCACACGCATATAACGTAAACATTACATACATTTCTGTGAAAACATGTTTAGATACACGGACACCTGCATTCACCCACACACAATCACATTCAAACACATATACCCACAAAAAAATTGATTAAAGAAGAAATGTTTTTCTGAATATCCATACGATTATAATTTAATTGAAATAACCTACTAAATATAGATATATTTTAGTGGACAAAACAATTGTATGTAATCAATATATTTATTGAATACCACTCTCGTCACTAAATATGAGTTCCTAAATAAATTCCATAGAACTATTCAGCTACTTACGTAGCGGTAGTAGTAGTAGTAGTAGTAGTAGTAGTAGTAGTAGTAGTAGTAGTAGTAGTAGTGTAGTGGTGTAGTAGTAGTAGTAGTGGTGGTGGTGGTGGTGGTGGTGGTGGCGGCGGTAGTAGTAGTAGTAGTAGTAGTAGTAGTAGTAGTAGTAGTAGTAGTAGTAGTAGTAGTAGTGGCAGCAGAAGCAGTAGCGGCGGCCAATCAATATTGACTATCGAAATTGTAAATATCTTCGACTTTGGTCTTTTTGATTTAGATTACTCTTCAAAGTATGTAAAAGTACACCAAGAGACAGACAAAAGAATGTATACGTGTGTGTGTGTGTGTGTGTGTGTGTGTGTGGTCACAGATATATTTAATCACACACAAACATGTAGCTATGCATATATAAACACACATACACACACAAACACACACACGCATACACAGGCAAACACATATATACACATATATACACATATGTATTTATAAAACTATAAAACATATAATTATTAAAAGGTAGCGATGCTGACCGATATTCTTCTGCATACAAACACAGACACACACACACACATACACACACACGCACATTTATGTATCTATGTCTGCCTGCCTGTTTGTCTGTCTGTCTATGTATGTATATTTGCGAAGTAATACGATGAATGCTGATAAAAAGTAATGGTGATGTCAAATTTCGATTCGAAATTCTATTTAGTGAACCGACAATGAGTTCGTGATTCTTTATAATAAAACACAATTCTATTCACTGGCTTTAAATGTGGAGATTTCTGAAACTGGTTCTACATAATACATTCTGGATTTTTTTTTTCGTAAAAAATAGTAATTCCGTAGTTTTATACTGGATATGTGTGTTTGTGTATATATATATTATATATATATATATATATATATATATATAGTGTAATAAATAAAATATATGCATCCATACAAACATAAATGTACGTACATACATCTACATGTATATATACATGCATATATAACTATATATACGTGAGTACAGGACATATATATATATATATATATGAGTGTGTGTGTGTAAATGTATACAAGTGAGTGTGTGTGCGTGTTTGTGTGTGTGTGTGTTGTGTATGCGTTTTTATATAAACGTACGCATACAGACTCAGACATACACACCTGAAATTTATGTGAATAGATACAATGATAGAATAAATTCGAACCCGAAGTTCTGTAATTCTCCTACATCCCTGAATATAAATAAATATGTATGTATGTATGCTTACACACATACTTTTAGATATATATATATATAAAACATTGGTTTGTGCCTTGATGGATAATTCAGTTAAAATAGCCGTCTATGAAACATAGTTAATACGTACAAACCATTGACAGGCGAGCTACTGGTGGTTTTGTCCGAGATAAAATCTCGTACTATGTTTGTGAAGAACGGATTATATATATAAATCATGATAATCATCATCATCATCGTCATGATCATCACCACCACCACCATCATCATCATCATCACCATCATCATCGTCGTCATCATCATCATCATCATCATCATCTTCATCATCGCCATCATCATCATCGTCATCACCATCATCATCATCACCATCACCATCATCATCATCATCATCAGCATCATCATCATCATATTCATCATCATATTCATCATCATCATCATCGTCGTCATCACCATCACCATCATCATCATCATCATCATCATCATCATCATCATCGTCGTCGTCGTCATCCTCATCACCATCATCATCATCATCATCATCATCATCATCACCATCATCATCACCACCACCATCATCATCATCACCACCATCATCATCATCATCATCATCATCATCATCACCATCATCATCATCATCATATTCATCATCATCATCATCATCGTCATCATCATCACCATCATCATCATCACCATCACCATCATCATCACCACCACCATCATCATCATCATCACCATCACCATCATCACAACCACCACCATCATCATCATCATCATCATCATCATCACCATCATCATTCATCATCATCATCATCATCACCACCATCATCACCATCATCATCAACATCCACCATCATCATCATCATCATCAGCATCATCATCATCACCACCATCATCATCATTCATCCATCATCATCATCCCATATCATCATCATCATCATCATCATCATCATCATAATCGTGCGTCTCATCCCATCACCATCATCATCATCATCATCATCATCATCACCATCATCATCACCATCATCATCATCATCATCACCATCATCATCATCATCACCATCATCATCATCATCCTCATCATCATCATCATCATCATCATCATCATCATCATCATCATCATCATCACCATCACCATCACCATCACCATCATCATCATCATCATCATCATCATCATCACCATCATCATCATCATCATCATCATCATCATCATCATCATCATCAATCCTCATCACCATCATCATCATCAATCATCATCATCATCATCAATCATCACATCATCATCATCATCATCATCATCATCATCATCACCATCATCATCACCTCTCATCATCATCATCACCATCATCATCATCATCATCATCATCATCACCATCACCATCACCATCATCATCACCACCACCATCATCATCATCACCACCACCATCATCATCACCATCACCATCACCACCACCACCATCATCATCATCATCATCATCATCATCATCACCATCATCATCACCATCATCATCATCATCATCACCATCATCATCATCATCATCATCATCATCACCATCACCATCACCATCACCATCATCATCACCACCACCATCATCATCATCACCACCACCATCATCATCATCACCACCACCATCATCATCACCATCACCATCACCACCACCACCATCATCATCATCATCATCATCATCATCATCATCATCATCACCATCCTCATAATCGTCAGGTCAGTCTTCCTTGGTTTCCCTTGACCCTGCTATTCTTTTTTTGCTTTATATGGATGAAGGAATTTCACGCTGTGACATTTGTCATATGTGCACAGATCGATGCATACATTGACGTGCAACAAATGCACCTACAACCACGTCGACGTGTCCAATGATCGCGATGCTCCTTACATCTGTATCATTGTCCAGTAAAACGATGTTTTCTTTCTTAAATGATATTTATACTTTAGGAAATTTATTTTATAATCATTCTATTGTTAGTGCATCCATTCTTGTACATATTCAAAATGACAGGAAGTACTCACGCGTTGGCGCTATCCCCGCTAATTTTTTAAAGTTTCTTTGGTTAATATCGAGGTCGAAGATCCATAATGTAACATTTTCCGCTAAGAAGTTCCTTTTTAGATTCTCTGAGAACTTAGTGTTCCGACTTTTAAATGGTGCTAAATCATGGCTAGTACGTAGCTAGTTTATAGCTTAATATCCGTGGAGGCGCAATGGCCCAGTGGTTAGGGCAGCGAACTCGCGGTCATAGGATCGCGGTTTCGATTCCCAGATCGGGCGTTGTGAGTGTTTATTGAGCGAAAACACCTAAAGCTCCACGAGCCTCCGGCAGGAGATGGTGGTGATCCCTGCTGTACTCTTTCACCACAACTTTCTCTCACTCTTACTTCCTGTTTCTGTTGTACCTGTATTTCAAAGGGCCGGCCTTGTCACTCTCTGTGTCATGCTGAATATCCCCGAGAACTACGTTAAGGGTACACGTGTCTGTGGAGTGCTCAGCCACTTACACGTTAATTTCACGAGCAGGCTGTTCCGTTGATTCGGATCAACCGGAACCCTCGTCGTCGTAACAGACGGAGTGCTTCCCCCCATCCATAGCTTAATATCCGTATCTGCAAAAACAATGCTGCTCTCGACTCATGGATAAGAATTTACTGCTTTTATTAAGATACCTAAAGAATTTGGCGATTAAACATCGCATTATATGTTGTAACACATGAATTTCGATTTTCTAGCATTTTAGTTAGAGAACAAGACATCTCGACAACAAATTAGGATTGTTACTTTCACAATCATAGCTGAGCAGGGGATTAAATTTAATAAATCTGCATCTATTATTTTAGAGTCTGTACACGTACATTCCCTAGAATCGGCCACTCGTGTCTCGCACAGAATTAATGTTATTTTTTTTTTACATTAACAGAAACTGAAGCTATGATATGTATGTGATTACGTATTACGTATGTATGTGTACATGCATGTATCTATGTACGTATGTATTATGTATATATGCATGTGTCTATATAGGGAGAGTTTACGAAAAAAAAACAAAAGATGAAGACAGGTGGTGTACAAAACAAACAGATGTATTAGTATTACGCTCAGAAATTAAAAAAGTCTTTTACGTTTCGAGCCGACGCTTTTCTACAGAAAGGGACACAGAAAAAACAAGGAGAGAAACAAGGAGAGAAAAAAATGTGTGTAGTGGCTGACGATCTATCATGGCGGTCATTATTAATTTTTTCAATATTTCTTGTCAGTAGAGAAAGAGCCAGTTTCTGAACTGGGCCCAAGTCTCCTTCATTGGAATTTCAAAAACACCCAACAAGGTATTTTTGTATGTATGTATGTATGTATGTATGTATGTATGTATGTATGTATGTATGTATGTATGTATAGGTTCGTGTGTATGTGTGCAGATTTGTATGTTTTGTTTTATCTATGTATTCTCAAGCACATAGCTGCATGTCTAGACATTCTTATATATACTTGCTTAAATGATAAACTTCTAGAAAGTTTTACAGATTGTGAAGCAGTCCCAGTGCTGGCTTGGATCTGTCGTCTTCGAATCAGTTTTCTCTTTTCTGAACCTAATTTCTCAAAATTACTATTTAGGCAGAGTGTTAACTATCCCAGTGCCACAATAATTACATGTATAAAGCTGTACTTGTAATCTGGATAGAGTGACTGCAGATTTCTCAGTAGTTTACCGTAGGTATTTTCTTTTTCACTGATCTTTAGCTTTATGTTAACATCTGCTGGGCAGCTGATTTCCTCGACTGTACACAGTTTCTCTTTTCTATCCCAAATCCTTATATCAGATCTTCTACGTTTATATTTTATTCCGCTTGTCCCTGGTATATCCCACCAGTATTCCCTATTATTATAAGTGGCTATGCCATCTACCATACTGTACGTTCTTATTAATTTCGCCTCGGGTTTAGCCTCCCGACGGATCTCATTGTAGTGTCCTAGCTACTACACCATGTCTCATCAGTATGTTTGTTGTTTGTTCCTTCTCGAGCCATGCCTGGCTCATAAGGGCCGGTTTCCCGGTTTCTTGGCGTATAGGTTCCCCACGTGGACGGGACGCCTGTCCGTCGCAGGTGAGCTGCAAGATGCAGGAGGAAAGAGTGAGGGAAAGTTGTGGCGAAAGAGTCAGCAGATGTTTCGCCATTACCTTCTGCCGGAGCCGCGTGGAGCTTAGGTGTTTTCGCTCATAAACACACACATCGCCCGGTCTCAGATTCGAACCCGCTATCCCTCGACCGCGAGTCCGCTGCTCTAACCACTAGGCCATGTGCCTCCACAACTCATCAGTATATAATACCGTGATGACAATTTCGGAAAACTGCTTATGAGGTGTCATATCTTCGGTGTTAATCCCACAAAGCCTGCATCGGTTGTCACATTTTACTGCTTTCCCTGCATCTCTTTTGTGCACCAGGTATTTGGTTGATATTTCTTATTCCTTGATTGCAAATACATACCGTTCAAAGTGGGAGTTAGTAATACGGTTGTTGGTCCTTGATAGACTGCTTTGACGACCGATGTTACAATCATTCCGGACCTTTCTGCTAACATATTCATGCACGTTGTCCTGCTGCTATACGCCCATCCTTTCATCTGATGGTGTATGTATGTATGTGACAACGTGACCACGTGACTGACCAGGCTATCAGATGTTGCGACCCATCGCTGGTCACAATGCGCTTCACATTGTTTTAGCCTTCAAATGACGCCACCTCGCTGGATAAGCGAGCAGGCCAACAGAAGGAAGAGTGAGAGAAAGTTGCGGCGAAAGAGTACAGCAGGGATCGCCACCCCCCCCTGCCGGAGCCGCGTGACACTTTAGGTGTTTTCGCTCAATAAACACTCACAACGCCTGGTCTGGGAATCGAAACCGCGATCCTACGACCGCGAGTCCGCTGCCCTAACCACTGGGCCATTGCGCCTCCATGTATGTATGTATGTAAGGTATGAAATGGAAGAAATTGTACTCCATGCAGGCTACAGAATATGCTAATGATTCCAATGTGGTCGGTCATTTTTGTCAGTTTTAAGTGTTTTTGTTCTTTGCAATCTTGCAGTCGATAAAAACATTATCTATGGTGGACTGAACTGTATCAAACATCACTTGATGATGTTCCATGAGTTGGTTTAATTAGATAACTATGTTTTATGTTGTAATAATTGTTAATTGTAGCGTATATGTTCCTTAGGTAGTCACTGGGGTGGATAATACTCTGTTATTTTCGCATTTACAGGAATCTACTGTGTGAGTTTTTGCAATAAATATCTATAATGCTTTCGAGAAACATCAAATAAACAACGCCGAATAATCAAGAAATTATCTCAGTGAAAGACTAAAACATTCTGAATCAATGACAAAAGAAAAAAATAACAAAGAACACGAAAACATCAGGTATGACTCTCTTACATCAGGAATATAAAATCATATTTAGCACGGATTTGTCTGTTGCTTATTGGCAAAAATTCCTCATTAGAAGCAGAACAATGTTTTGACTTAGTTTATGGCAGGTGCTGGGTCATTTTTGCTGTGGTCGACGATAGTGCATAGACAATGAATCAATCACCTCTGTTATGGCGGTGCTGCTTCCAAAAGCGAGTACCTATGTCCAAGTACACTTACTACCTCAACATTCATAGATATGAAACGAAGGAAAGATTCGTCAACACGTTCACAAGAACCACGTTGACTCGCGCAGAGAGTCCCAGATATTTTGCTAAGTTTTATCCTACATATCTGTCGTAAAGTCAAACCTTCCAGATTTTTCTAAGGGTTTACGCCCTTAGCTTTTCCTAAACGGTCAGTATGTTACCGTACATGACAGTAGTTGTTTATTATTATAGTAGACAGGCATTGTTCAGAACTAATCTAACTCTCTCGTTCTTGAAACTTGCATTTGCCTGATGCAAGCAGTACCAATTATCGAGATGTAGGATTTGTATGGAGTTTCGTTCTCTTAGCTCAGTAGCTAAAGCACTAATGGCTTCGTCTGCGCTGGATCCGTTGGGAAGTGTTTCTAAAAGAACTTTCGGTTAGATAAGACCTGAGGGAAAATAATGTCAAGGATGTGATTCCACACTCTTGGAAACTTTGGAAGTTCCGAACCAAGTCCTAATACTGGAGGCATTTTAAAATCATTCAATGGATAATTAATATGATTACGTTATATAATATAGACGCCCATGTCTCTTAATTATTTCTTAACTACCCACAAGGGGCTAAACACAGAGAGGACAAACGGATTAAGTCGATTATATCGACCCCAGTGCGCAATGGGACTTAATTTATCGTAATGGGACTTAATTTATCGACCCCGAAAGGATGAAAGGCAAAGTCGACCTCGGCAGACGAAATACCGATAAACATTTCGCCCGGCGTGCTGACGATTCTGCCAGCTCGCCGCCTTTATCTTTTACCAACATCACCTACATAAAAAACCATGCACATAACAGTTGTCAAATCCAATTGCTTGAATACAAATTCCGAACTAAATGAGAATCCTACTTGATGACAATTGCTTTTGAGGTCGATGATATATAAATCCAGTCATAACATCAGACAATTGTCAATATAAAGCTTTATGAAAGCTACTTTAAAACACAGTTCGCATAGGACATACATTCAGTTTTAATCGACAATCACTATCTCAGTACAACTGGATAAATGGCACTGTAATACTGGATTTTATCAAATTCTAGCATTGCTCGGTTGTTTCGACCCTTTAGAATTGGAAGTTTTGAAAAGTAATAAATCTTGCATTATGTAGCTTGTTATTCTCTTTAAGTGAAAATTTTTCTGGTTGAAATACACCGAAAAATGGCGACACAGCAGTCAAAAGATCGTAAAAAATACGGATTTTCATAGACAAAAAGCACCTTTTTGATGTAAATAATTTTTGGTGGTAACATGATGCGATTTGAATTTCTTCTTCTACGGAAGGAAGAGCAAGCCTTCTTCTAACATAGTCTCAAGTTTGGTCAACTTGCGCCGTAGGGTCTCGGAGGAAATAGTGTTAGTTGAAGGCTACCAAACCTGCCATACACAGACAACTTCAGCTTTATATATAGAGAGATAACAGTAGTAAAGGGTGAGACGATGATCTCAGGCTTAAACTGGTGCAATATAAGATTCACGCTTCGTATACATGGTAGACGCCAAACTTCTTCCCCAACAGATAATTTATGTTTCTCAAAGGTCATAAGTACTGCAATTTCTCCAATGAATTTGATAGTGATAATAAAACAATATATATATATATATATATATATATATATATATATATATACCATTCGTCTTCATCTCAAACATTGTGTCTCTTTTTCACGTACTTCGTTTTTGTTTTATAAGCTACACCGCTTTAACTTGCATGCGTTATCAACACCAGCCTCATTCTAATGTATAGCAGACAGACAGCGGCACATGTTATAAACCGTAATGATTTTATAATACATGACAAAACATATACGCTATGGTTATATATTTATGACAAGACAGGGATTTCGATATTTTATGTATTAGGATACAAACCAAAGCTGTTATGCATCTAC
>NC_043003.1:116381241-116393741 GCF_006345805.1 Octopus sinensis
GCGATCGTTTATTACGCAGTAATGGTCGAATGTTTACGCAGTTCTTTCCTAAGTATGAGTTCGCCGGTTTGAAGTCAATTTGGGTCATCTTCACGAAGTGACTTTCACGACAGCTACAGTTTGTGATTCAAAAGGAATTGATCAAAGCTTTAAAGAAATTCTTGCCACTCTGTCACGTTGATTCTGTTTCAAGAGCTTTAGAGTGCATGCATCTCCAGAATCATAACCACTTAGGCGCTCATTCGATGGATAGGTACGTCAGTTGATAAAACGATTGAAGTATATTCCTTGTCAAAAGCGTTGGAGATCTGTTTTACGCCCTCAACAGCATAGATCTGCGTAACACTGAGTTAATGATTCACCCGTATTTCGCAATATCTGATCTGCTTCCCAGATAGAAATTCGTATATCAGGAGAATCACCGACGGTTACTCAGTGAATGATATAAAGAACATGTAAGGAATCTGTAACAATAACACTTGGATTTTGGATGACTTCTACAAGCAGAATGATAAGACTTGGACATTAAAGAATTTTCAAAATCCGTGGATGGATAACGCTACGAAATTAAGGCATTGATAGTCTTATATACACTCTAGCAGGTACATAAGGTCTATCTCACTGGTCAGTCCGTGATGAGGGCAGAACGTTTTCAAGCATTGTTTATTTTGGGGTTTTTATTGAACAGTTGTCATGTGTAGCTTTTAGTGTCTGCATTAAAATATGTTGCAGCGTTGACCCAATGACAGGTGGCACTTTTATCTTCAGCCAAATATTCACTCAATTTTCTTTAGAGGTGGAAGTTGATTTTGAACGGTGACTGCTCCTACAAGTCCTCATGGTTGAGAAAGTGATGAGCAATGCATGTTTGTATGGTATGCTCAAATCAAGCGCTTGTATATCGGTAATTACTGCTGCCATAATGAGATTGTCATTTGTAAGATTACCTTTGTAGATTTCCTATAAAACTCAGAGTAAGGATTACGACGTTTCATATACGGATAGGTCTATGAAAACAATGCGCTTGAAGATAGGAAAGATAATTAAAGGGTGTATATGCATGTTTTGAGGGTTATTGTTCTTTCATCAGTGCAAAATCCAACCCATTAACTGACCATGAACACATTGCTTTAATGTCTACTAATTATAGCAATATCACATAATTGGATAAACAAATTTACGTATCAGACACATTCCTGGCAACTGGTACGTAAATATTTATTGCTAGCAAGGACACAGTATTTCGCTGGGTAATTATAAAATACAACCAAGTTGTAATTAGTTTGAACCATATTTAGCAAACGGTTGCTACCCATGCATTCGGGTGCTTCATTTTGTTTCCAGTAATCAAAATACATATCTGTTAGTGGATTTTTTCGGTTTGAACAGCAGTTTCTAACATAATTCCTAGGTAACTAAAAAATTTTAAACTTCGTATACTGGTAGAATGTGTTTATAAAACATCTTTTTCTCTTGGCTTTATTGAGAAAATTCTATAAGTTGTAAGATATTTGTTGTTTTTTCTTCAATTTCTGTAATTTCAACCAGCCACTGACGTCTATTGAGGTAAAAAAAAACATTCTGTGCCGTATGAATATGTGCCGCGTTTAAGAATCAGATTGAGTTTATTTACATTTGTGAAGAAAAAAAGATACCCTTCCCCCCACCCCTAACCCTAACCCTAAAATAGATAGAAATGCAATAGATCGATAATAGGGTCATAATTATGGGTGGCAATTTCATATGACACCGCTAGAAAAAACTGCCGTTCAAACCGAAAAGATCCCTGTTAGTTTTCTTATAGTCTATTCCATGTAACGACTTCAAAAACCCCTTTACTTTGCCGTAGTAAAGTTCCGCACATTTAGCACATACATATAAACATGGAAGCACCATCAAAAGAGTAAACCATTCAGAAAAAGAAATCCTCTTTATCGACAACTTGTGTGGGAACTCACTAAGCTGAGCTAGGAATGATGCCATCAGATGATGAGTATAAAGTTTCTACGTCATTATATCTGGTCCAGAGACAGGATCTATCATTCATGTGCAAAATTTTTATTTTAATCATGGATGCTTATTATGTCATCAATTAAACATTTCTTGCTTGATAAAACTTCACCCTCGCCTGCACAATTAGTATTTGCTGTTTACTCATAAAAATGGCGGCCGTTACCGGAATAAGATGAAAAAATTTGAACTCTGTTGCTGGTGAAACGTAAAAACATAGAAACACCAATGCCTAAGTCTGGTGCAGTCATACATAGACCAGCTCAGTGTGTTTTCCCCGTAGATGTGGTACGTGGCGAATTACTCTTGTGATAATTAAATCAATGTAGGTCTTCCCGCGTTTGAGCGTACACGGGTGTGCTTAATACAAATGAATGGATTTATTGTAATCACCACAGATTAGCGGGTCTCTAATAAATACTGGATTACCATTCATCCGTTCTGTATTATTATTATTATTATCATCATATGCCATAGTATGGCATTGGCATATCCCATAGTATGGTTGCTTTCTCGTTTTCTGTGACCTTTTCTGGTGTGTGCCTATACCATCTTTTTTCTGTTGTTATTCCATAATGTTGGCATAGCTTCCAATGTATGTAGGTTCCAACTCTGTCATGTCTGTGAATATATTCCTTCTTAGCCAGGACTGGGCAGCTAGAGATAATATGATTTATTGTTTCTTGTCCATCTCCACATATTCTGCAGTTACTTGTAATATTTCTTTTCATTACATGTTTTTGGTAATTTCTGGTGGGGAGGCTTTGGTCTTGTGCTGCAATTAAAAATCCCTCTGTTTCTGCTTTGAGTCCTGAGCTTCTCAACCATTGCTGGGATTTTTCTTTGTCTATTTCTTTTGCGTTTAGTTTAGTGCAGTATTTACCATGAAGGGGTTTTTCTTGCCATCGTTTTATCATGGCTCGTTGCTGTTCTATTTTTAGTTTGGATTTCATTTGTTTTATAGCTTTTGTTGTTTCTTCATCATCTTCTTCTTCTTCTTCTTTGTCTTTATTAGGTGGTATGATTTCTTGTTTGTATTTGTCAGCTTCCTTAAATACTGAGAACAGTTTTTTGTTTTGCTCGTGTTTTGCTGCTATCTGGATCAGTTTTCCTTCCTTCTGGAGTAGGTATTTTTGCAGTCCTATGGTGGTTATTTTATAGTAGTTTTCCAGCTGTATAAGGCCTCTACCACCTTCTATACGTTGTATATATAGTCTTTCTATGTCAGATTTTGGGTGATGCAACCTAGATCCTGTCAGTATTTTTCTTGTTTTCCTATCTAATTTGGACAGTTCATTTCGTGTCCAGTTAAGGATATTGTAGCTGTAACTTATAACTGGGACAGCTAAAGTGTTGATACCTATTATCTTGTTTTTAGCATTGAGCTCTGTTTTTAGTATTGATCTAACTCGTCTATAATATTCTTTTTTTATTAATATTCTTTTATTATTATTATTATTATTATTATTATTATTATTATTATTATTATTATTATTATTAGTATTATTATATGTTAGACTTTTGCTTTACATTTGCACAAGCTGGCTCCAAGTCTCACCCAGAGACCTCAAGAGACAACAAGTTGGAAGTTCATGCTGGTGTTATAAGTACCAATCTTTCAAAACAACTAATTACCGGGATCGATTCTTTCGTCTAAAAATTCGTCAAGGCGATGTCCCAGCATGGCCGCAATCTAATAACTGAAACAAACAAAAGACAAAAAATATAATCCCGTCGTGTCCCTTTTATATAAAACTTATAGTTTTCCATCCCATGGAGATATTGGCATTAATCTCAGATTGGCGTGCAATGCATTGATACACAGAATAGTTTTGTAACATTTCTGCCCTTCTGTTTTGCTTTAAAACCAGTCGCTGTCAGACTCACCATCCATGACTGCGAGGTCGAAGAAGTTAATGTCTATTGTTTTGTAATATAGATGAGTCAATGAACTGTGCTTATTTGTGAGGTCATCTGACTTAGGAAAACAAAGTTATGGAAATTATAGAAATATAGGAAAATAAATTGCGTCCTTACTTGAGCTACAAAAGGTTCCCATGATTTTTGCTTAGTAAATGCATTCAGAACCTGATATTTATTCGCAAGCTGGTCAATTAAATAATTAATGCATTCAGTGAAGCTGAACCGATTTATTACATCACTCCCCGTTTATAAATTAGCTATCATCTATAAAAAGTAGGCGATAGAAATAAAATTGATATAGGCGCAGACGTAGATGTGGTGTAAGAGGTTTGCCTTCCAACCACATGGTCCAAGGTTCAGTCCCAGTGTGTGGCACGTTGGGCAGGTATCTTCTACTATAGCTTCGTGTAGACGGAAACTGAAAGAAGCTCGTTATATATATGTGTGTGTGAGTGCGTGTATGTGTTTGTGTGCGTGTGTGTGTGTGGTTGTCCCGCATCAGCTTAGCAACCAGTGTTAATGTTCTTAAGTTGCCGTAAAGTAGCCGTTCGAAAAAATAAACGGAATGGTTAGGTACCAGGCTTACAGAGAAATAAGTACAAGGGCCGAGATGTTCGAGAAAAATTCTTCAAGGCAGTGCCCCAGCATGGCCGCAGTCGGATCTTTTCGGTTTGAACGGCAGTTTTTTGCTAGCGGTGTTATATGAAATTGTTACCCATAATTATGACCCTAGAATCGATCTATTGCTTTTCAATCTCTTTTAGGGTTAGGGTTAGTTAGGGTTAGGTTTAGGGTTAGGGTTAGGGGTGGGGGAAGAGTATCTTTTTTTCTTCACAAATGTAAATAAACTGAATCTGTTTCGTAAACGAGGGACATATTCATACGGCACAGAATTCTTTTTAACTCAATAGACGTCAGTGATTGGTTGAAATTGCAGAAAATGAAGAAATAAAAACAACAAATATCTTACAAACTATAGAATTTTCTCAATAAAGCCAAGAGAAAAAGATGTTTTATAAACACATTCTACCAGTATACGAAGTTAAAAATTTTTTTAGTTACCTAGAAATTATGTTAAAAACTGCCGTTCAAACCGAAAAGATCCCCGCAGTCTAATAACTGATATAGTTAAAAGGTAAAAACTGGTACAAGCAGTGAAATGTACAGCAACCAACGTTGCCTTATTGATATTTCACCTCCACCGCGTTAGACATTTTCTCCTCACACAAAACTAGGTCGATAAAAACCTGCCAATTAAACCAATTCATTTCTGATAAAGACAACTTCCTGCCAGAAAGGTGTGGATGACATACAGTTTTATGTGTGCTCCCTTATAAATTTGTCGCTTTGTGTCTGAATACAAAATAAAATCAATAGACACGTGTCGAGTTACTCAGCTGTATCCTATCTTTTCGAGAAGGAAGTCGTTTCAAGTCCAGAGCAATCAATAAACCAGATGCAACTAGCTGAGATTGTACATGAAGGATGGCTCTGTGAAGCCGGGCTCTGACCTACTTCAGGTTTACTCATAAACCACGTGACGCTGTGTGCCTTTCGTTTATGAAGGTTCAGTGTATGTTATGCCTGAAGGTTCTGTCACTGATTCTCTCAATCTCTCTCTATCTCTCTTTCGATATACGCACGTATAAACGCATACACATGTATGTGCAGACACAGATTCCTACATAAATACACCCGCAACAGAAGCACAATACACACACACACACACACACACACACACAAACACCACATATATAGGTGCGTGTGTGTGTGTGCCTTTGCGTCTGTTTTTATCCGCAACCTCCACTGCTTGGCAACCGGTGTTGGTGTGTTTACCTTGACGTTCGGCAAAAGAGACTTCCTTGAAGAATTTTTAGTAAGCTGATTCGGCTTGAGTACGTACTTTTTAAGCCTGATAATTATTCTGCCGAACAACTAAGTTACAGGGACGCAAACACACCAACACGGGTTGTCATGGGGTGTTGGAGGAGAAACTGAAACACAAAGCACAAACATACATACATACATGCGATGGCCGTCCACTCGTGATCGAGAAAGACCATTGCTGACCTTCAGGAACATTGTGCGCTCTAGGACTAACTTATATTTTGCATTTGCGGCTCCATTGTTGGCTAATGAGCCCTGCCCTTGACAAGCATACATGACTGCAAACATTGCGAACCAAGTTTTTCCCCATTCACTACACCAGCAGTTGTGCTTTCGAGTAGCACTCTTAAGTTCTTCATGCTGAATACATGCTCTCTCAAAAGTGTTGACCCCACTTCCTTAACCTGCTTCCTCCATTTGTGGCGATGACAGGCATTGTTCTCCCAGTCAGTCTCTTGTATATCACAGGCCTTTAATGAGGACTTGACACAGTCCTTAAATCGCAGCCATGGTTTCTGCCGGGGTCTCTTTACATTCACAAGTTTCCCATATAGCATCTGCTTAAGAATTCTGCTATCCTTCATTCTAATAAGGTGTCCAATCCAACGTAACTGGTGTTTGTGCATCATCGCCTCAATACTCAAGATATCAGCTGAATTCAGGAGTTGTGTGTCTGGAGTTTTTAAGGTCCAGTCAACATTCAGAATGTGTCTGAAACATCTCTAATAAAACCGTTCAAGGACCCTTACATGACGTTTGTAAAGGGTGCATGTCTCATATGAGTAAAGGAGTGATGTCAGTACACATGCACAGTATACAGCAATTTTTGTTTGCCTTGTGATTCTATGCTGGGATCAGATACGAGACGGAAGAGACCGGAAGGAATCAGTTGCTCTCTGCAGCCTGAAACATACATACATACATACATACATACATACATACATACATACATACATACATAATACAAACATACATACAGACATACATGCATACATACATACATTCATACATACGCACATATACTTACACATACACACATATATAATGTCACAATGAGGATTTTTAAAGCTCTTATAGAGATATTTTATCTACGATAAATTGGTTTGATATAATATATTTTGAAGACAGATTTCTACCATGAATATATTGTATAAAATATCGTAAACTATCTAACATCATTGTCGAGTTAGAAAACAGAGAAACGCAATGGATACAAATTAATTTATTAATTAATCAACATGTTTACCTACAATTGTTTCATTTCACAAACAAAATTTAAATTACAATGCACATATATATATATATATATATATATATATATATATATATATATATATATAAATATATAATTTTACATTTTAAATAACTTTGCATTGCACAAAGGACAATACGAGGATTACATACGTTCGGAACACTCGGATTATATATCTATAATCTTTTATCTGTTTCAGTCATTTTGACCGAGGCCGTGCTGGAGCACCATCTTTAGTCGAACAAGTCGACCCCAGGACTTATTTTTTTGTGAGACCGGTACTTATTCTATCGGTCTCTTTTGCCTTGCCGCTAGGTTATGGGGACGGAAATATACCAGCATCGGTTATCAAGCAACGGTGGGGGGATAACTACAGACTCACAAACTTACCATACATCCATATAGTAGTAGTAGTAGTGTCCAGCATATATATATATAAAATAAATATAAGAGAGTGGTCACTATATGGCTCACTCTAGCACCAGTTAATCCAAAAGGTTTCAACCACAAAAATACATGTTTCCCATGAAAGTCAGTACGATTGTTAGCTCACACGGACAGGGCAAATAAAAAATAACAAAAATACAGATTATTTTGGGACAATTGTTTCGCTATTAATGAATTAAATGTAATTTTACTTACAAAAAAATCCACTTGTAGCTCCTCAGCCAAAACTAACTGGATGAAATCCACTCAATCACACGCCAGATTTTACCATAACGATAAATACACGTGTGGTTCAATTGATTACATCCGACGTTATAATTCAAATGCCCCAACTAACAGCGCGCCAAATTTTCACGGAAAACAAATACAGCATTTATAAATAAATGCAGCATAATTATAATTAATTAATAAGGGTGAGAGAATTAGATACTAATTTAATAGTATATCTATTCTACACCAAGTGGCCTAGTGCTCCGAGAAACCTGGATTATTATAATATTTTATAATATATTATAATATTTTTACAAAATAAATATAAGAGAGTGGTCACTATATGGCTCACTCTAGCACCAGTTAATCCAAAAGGTTTCAACCACAAAAATACATATTTCCCATGAAAGTCAGTACGATTATCCAGGTTTCTCGGAGCACTAGGCCACTTGGTGTAGAATAGATATAATATTAAATTAGTATCTAATTCTCTCACCCTTATTAATTAATTATAATTATGCTGCATTTATTTCTAAATGCTGTATTTGTTTTCCGTGAAAATTTGGCGCGCTGTTAGTTGGGGCATTTGAATTATAACGTCGGATGTAATCAATTGAACCACACGTGTATTTATCGTTATGGTAAAATCTGGCGTGTGATTGAGTGGATTTCATCCAGATAGTTTTGGCTGAGGAGCTACAAGTGGATTTTTTTGTAAGTAAAATTACATTTAATTCATTAATAGCGAAACAATTGTCCCAAAATAATCTGTATTTTTGTTATATTTTATTTGCCCTGTCCGTGTGAGCTAACAATCGTACTGACTTTCATGGGAAACATGTATTTTTGTGGTTGAAACCTTTTGGATTAACTGGTGCTAGAGTGAGCCATATAGTGACCACTCTCTTATATTTATTTTGTAAAAATATTATAATATATTATAAAATATTATAATAATCCAGGTTTCTCGGAGCACTAGGCCACTTGATGTAGAATAGATATACTATTAAATTAGTATCTAATTCTTTCACCCTTATTAATTAATTATATATATATATATATATATATATATATATATATATATATATATATATATACATATATATTTATATATATATATATATATATATATATATATATATATGTGTGTGTGTGTGTCTGTGTGTGTGTGTGTATAAATACACCTATCCATAAATTCATGTATGTATACATATATATATATATATATATATATTCACAAGCGGCTTCTTTCAGTTTCCATCAGCCAAATCCACCCACAAGTATTTGGTCGGCTCAATGTTACAATAGAAGGCACTCGACCATTATTTCACGAAGTGGGACTGAACCAGAGACCATTTAGGCGAGAGATAGTGACACAGCCACACCGGACCTCATTTCTTCTTCAAATAGTTTGATATTTTAGAACATCGTCGAAGTTGATGGAAGGGATCTATGACCAAACAAAAGGGATTCCTGGATATTCCATTTTTTTTCTGAGATTCTATACCTAGGACTGCATTCGCTGGTGAATATAAATTAACCATTAAGGGCAGCGATTTTGCAGAAGCGTAGACACGCCGGGCGAAATGCTTAGCGGAACCGTGTTCAAGGGTTTACCACTTACAATAGGTGGCTACGAGAGAGAACCATTTGAAGAGAGAAAATTGGTACTTATTTAATCGACCCCGAAAGGATGAAAGGCAAAGTCGATCTCGGCGGAATTTGAACTCAGAACGTAGCGGAGGACGAAATACCTATTTCTTTATTACCCACAAGGGGCTAAACACAGAGGGGACAAACAAGGAGAGACATAGGTATTAAGTCGATTACATCGACCCCAGTGCGTAACTGGTCGATAAATTAAGTACCTTGTTTGTCCCCTCTATGTTTAGCCCCTTTAAATATAAACTAACCACTCTTTTGAAGCAGGTAGGAACTGATTTTAGGAGAATTTGGTTGTTTCGAGTTGAAAGTTAATAGATCTGTATTTCGTTGATTCTATGTCCGCAAAATTAATGGAGAAATATCAAGCGAAGAAGATTGGCTACTGTTTTGTTGTTAGGTAGATAAATAAACCTCATTGGCAGGTGGTGGTGGTGGTGGTGGTGGTGGTAGTAGTAGTAGTAGTAGTAGTAGTAGTAGTAGTAGTAAAATGTGATGTGGCTGTGATATTTGCGGCGACGATGTGTAATATAGTTACTATTCCTACTTAACGAAAAGAGAGGACGAGTAACGAAAGCCAACTGGTGACTCACACACTTCCTGTTTGGCTGCTGTTCTTCTGTTGCTTTCATCTCATTCAATTGCAAATACTAAAGCGTCTGCGGGAAGAAAAGCTAAAATCAGCCAAGCATGGCAACCACCACTCATTCACTTTTATAACTCAGTCAGCTTTTCACTGGACATTACTACTACTACAACTACTACTACTACTACTACTACTACTACTACTACTACTACTACTACTATTACTGCTAATACGACTACTATTGCTACTACAACTACTACTACTATTACTACTACTACAACTACTACTACTGCCACTGCTTCTACTACTACTACTACTAAAACTACTGTTACTATTACTACTACTACAACTACTACTACTGCCACTTCTGCTGCTGCGGTTGCTACTACTACTACTACTGCCACTGCTTCTACTACTACAACTACTACTGCCACTTCTACTACTACTACTACTACTACTAAAACTACTGTTACTATTACTACTACCAGGGGCCATCCGGCTCACAAGGTGTAAGATGGCAAATTTGTCTCTCACTTGTGTACGATTCAGCCTACAGGTTCATGCTCTGAGTAAACTCATGCTAAGCGTAACTTCACTCTCTGAGGACTTGCCCGCAGCATTTTCTTGCTTTTCAACAAATTTACTCGTTAGTAACATCTCCCCCTCCACTCTTGCGAAGAATGGGCACTGACTGTATATACCTTGATTTCGCTAAGGCGTTTGATGAGATTGGTAATGGAATCATCTGCCCTAGGCTAAGGGATCTTGGTATCACAAGAAAAGTTGGAACATGGCTCTTTGACTTCCTCAGAGTAGGAATCAATCTGTTACTTCAAATGGTTTTCTCTCTTCAAATGGTTCTCTCTCATAGCCACCTATTGTAACCCTTGAACACGGTTTTAGGGCCATTATTGGGGAGCTGGCAAATCGTTAGTACGCTGGACGAAATGCCGGGCGAAATGCGTAGCCGTATTTCGACTGCCGTTACGTTCTGAGTTCAAATTCCGCCGAGGTCGACTTTGCCTTTCATCCTTTCGGGGTCGATTAAATAAGTACCAGTTACGCACTGGGGTCGATATAATCGACTTAATCCGTTTGTCTGTCCTTGTTTGTCCTCTCTGTATTTAGCCCCTTGTGGGTAGTAAAGAAATAGGTATTTCACCCGTCATAAGTTCTGAGTTCGAATTCCGCCGAGGTCGACTTTGCCTTTCATCCTTTCGGGGTCGATGAAATAAGTACAAGTTGAACACTGGCGCCGATGTAATCGACTCATCCCCTCCTTCAAATTTGTGGCAAAATTTGAAAAAAATCTTCATCGTCATTGTTATGGGAGAATTCTGAGCAGCCCCACGTGATTGAATGTAGACTGACCGATTACAAGAAATAAGAACTGATTAAACGTTTAGGGACGTAGTTGACAGTGTTAGTTCAACATGCGTTGGTTTTCCGTGTTAGTTCAACGGGTGTTGGTTTTCCGTGTTAGTTCAACATGCGTTGGTTTTCCGTGTTAGTTCAACGGGTGTTGATTTAACAGTCAGTAGTTGAACAGTGAATAGGGAGTATAATACCTACGTTCGAATACTACGGAGTGCGTTCTGTGTTTACATATATTTTTGCGATAGCTTATTTTAGATAACCACAGCCAACTATTGTGTGTATTTATACACACACACACATACCACATATATAAATATATATATATATATTATATATATATATATTATATATATATATATGTGTGTGTGTGTGTGTGTGTGTGTGTATACTTATATATATATATTTATATATATATTGGACGCTACTACTACTAGTATATGAATGTATGGTAAGTAGCTTGCTTACTAACCACATGGTTCCAGCTTCAGTCCCAATGCGTGGCAACTTTGGCGAGTGTCTTCTACTATAGCCTCAGGCTGACTAAAGCCTTGTCAGTGGATTACGTAGACGGAAACTGAAAGAAGCCCGTCGTATATACATATGTGTGTCTGTGTGTGTGTGTGAGTGAGTGTGTGTGTGTGTGTATGCGTTTGTGCGCGTGTATATGTTTGTGAGTTTGTATTTACCCCCCCCCCACACACACACAGACGTGCATACTCTTATCATAACAATCATTCTGTTAGCTTTAAGGTTACAAGTGCACTCGGCCAACTTGATGAGCTTCGCCAATGACAGACAAAGTGTCGAATGCTACCCAAATTCCAAAAGATACGATCACATTCCAATATGAACTAAACTTCATTTATCAGTGGACCGATAGAAAAAAATACGAAGTTTCATACAACAAAATTTCAGGTCCTTCATTACGGAGGGACTACGTAAAAATCACATCTATTGACACCAGACAATATAAGGATTCAGAGCGTTTCTGACATCCGTGACTTGGGATCACGTCAAATGATGCTTCTGTCATCAGCCACATCACCAAACTGACCTCTAAATACAGACATCTTATCGGAGAGATCCCATGAACCTTCGTGACAAGAGAACGGGTTGTTAGGCTGCTTCTATGGAAAACCTTTGTTC
>NC_043003.1:116396241-116403741 GCF_006345805.1 Octopus sinensis
CATTCCATCATTATGCAATCAACGAAGAGCACTATTGCGCTACTAACGATTATCGAGAGAGATACTCCTGTTTAAAAGCTCTCTCTAAGTGTCAGAAGAGACCAGATCGGCTTTTATATATTTGTTTATTTTGTGATCACCTCTGATTTTCAATTTGATTTTGTATGAAATTTCAATGAGCTTCTTTTTCTTTTGCTTAACTCACACTGATTTACAGCTAACTTCGTCTATGTGGACGATGCCTATGTAGTCTATGTAGATGAGGCCACAGGGGTCAGACTCTCTTGAATTTTGTCTGGCTGCGACCAAGAAAGACCAATACTGCGTAAAAAAAGGGTTTTTTTTATTACTTTATTCTTTTACTTGTTTCAGTCACTTTGACTGAGGTCATGCTGGAGCACCGCCTTTAGTCGAGCAAATCGATCCCAGGACTATTTCTTTGTGAGCCTAGTACTACCTGTCTCTTTTGCCGAACCGCTAGGTTACGTGGGGGTAAACACACAACTATCTGTTGTCAAGCGATGTTGGGAGGCACATACTCACACATATGTATATCTATCTATCTATCTATCCATCTATCTATCTATCTATCTATCTATCTATCTATCTATATATATATATATATATATATATATATATATATATATATATATACGACGGGCGCCTTTCAGTTTCTGTTTCCCAAATCCACTCACAAGGCTTTGTTTGGCACGAGATTAGAAGACACTTGCCCAAGGTGCCACGCAGTGGGACTGAATCCGGAACCATGTGGTTGGTAAGCAAGCTACTTACCACACACAGCCACTCTTGTGCCATTTATGCACATACAAACACTTGTTCATAGCTTTTCTCCAGAAAAATGTAAATCAGAACATATTCTATTCAACGAAAGGTAAATTGGTACAATTCTTTATTCTCGCAGATCATTAATCCGTGTTATTTAGAAACTCTGGCCAGCACTCCTAAGTAATTCTTTACATTATCTCGCAGAAAATTATTTCAAAACTTCAAAGACCTTCCTGCACGGTGTCTGGCATATCTCTAGAGATGTTACTGACAAATTCATTCTGTAGGCCTCTTTCAGTTATTTCTTTTGGCCCATCATATTTATGTATGTATGTGTGTGTGTGTGTGTGTGTGTGTGTGTGTGTGTGTGTGTGTGTGTGTGAGTGTGTGTGTGTGTGTGTATGCATGTGTGTGAAAGTGTCTTATTGTGTGTGTATGCGCATTTACGTATGTTTTATCTTTTACTTGTGTCAGTCATTAACCTGCGATCATGCTGCAACAGCGCGGTGAAGAATTTTTAAACAAATGAACCAACTCAAGAACTTTATTTTAATCCCGCTACTTATTCTAACCGTCCCTTTTGCCGAACCGTTAAGTTCCGGGTCGTAAATACACCAGCACAATTTGGTTGGGAACAAAAACAGACACAAAACACAAGCACGCACACATACACACACATACACACACGTATGTGTGTATGTACACTCCCAAAGCTTTGGTCTGCCTGAAGAAGACCATGTTTAGTAGAAGAACCATGTTTTGGGGAGATAATCTTCTATGCGTGTCCGTGTACACGTGTTTGTTATATTTATAACAGGAATTAAATCGGATCTATAGAATGAGGAACATTGTTGTATACAGTGCTCAGGTGCAGTACAACTAAAAAAAGAAGCCATCAGATGTACTGTTGGTGGATTTCAGGAAGCATGGAAGTATAATAGGGTATGGTATCTCCATAGCTAACTACTAATGCGGGTAGTTTATTCTATGCTTCAGCAATTCTGAGCGGAAAAAATGTTTCCGAAAGTCATGAGTGGTATATTGTTTTTGATTTTATAAGCATGTTTTGGGATTTTATAAGCATAAGTTGTTTGTCATATCGAATTCAAAAAGGTGCTCAAGGTTGTTGTCGGAAAGATGGTGGATAATCTTGTGGGTGTTTTCGAAGCCAGTTGCCAGATCCCGGAGTTTAATTGCATCTATGCCCAGAGAAGGAAGACGTGCAGAGTATGTTAGATGTCGGACGGTAGGTTTTCGTTTTGTTGCACATTTCTAAAGATTAATGTGCTGAGGAAGACAGAGGTTCCAGACTGGTAATGCACATTCCAAGTGTGGACGTACCATTTTCGTATACAATTTTAAATAGAGAACTGAGTGATGCTGCCACTCTCCCAGACTTCTTGACAACCTTAGAGATGTGGTGTATCCAAAACAAATCGTTGTTTACAATAATGCTCAGATCACGTCCGCTAGAAGACTTGTTGAGATTGGTATTGCTGAGGGAGTTTGTAAAAGCTGGATTTTTCCTCCCAAAATGCATAATGACTCACTGGTCCAGAGCTAGCATGAGTACCCAGTCAGAGATCCATTGCTACATTGTATCCAGGTCTGATTGCAAGAAAGCTCTATAGCGCATAGGGTCTGTTTTGTTTTTTTTAATATCGAGATACAGCTTGATGTCATCTGCGTATTTCAGCACTGTAACATTTCACAAACTGGCATCTATATCATTAATATATGCATGAAACAGTAGGGGTGGAAAGAATGATCCCTGTGGTACACCAGAAGTCATGTCATAGGGTGAAGAATGATGTCCTAGAACAGTAACTCACTCTTTCCGACCGAGATTGAATGACTTCAGCCAGTTACAAAAATCATCCTCCATACTCATTGCAGAGAGTTCTACCAGTAACTCGGGTGATGTCCTCAAGAAACTCGATGAGTTGACTACAGTAGCTGGAGTAAAAACCAAATTCTGAGGATCGAATAAAGCTGTGAAAGCTCCAAAATTTCCAAAGTGTTTCTCACACACATGATTCCATCAGTCTGGCGATGCAGCTAGTGAGACTGACTGGACCGTAAGGGAATTTCATTATTTCTAATACGTAATACCCAATGCAACTTACTATATGTTCAAAAATAGGTATATGTGACTATACATTAGTGTTTTAGTTAAACATTTCCTCGGCAATCTTCTACTTTCGTTGACCTATTAGAACTATATGGCTTTCCTGCTGCTAATTCATCAGATATATGCCATTAAATGGTTATTGCATTATTATTTTCATCTACAGTGAAAAGAATGTCGGAATAGATATAAAGATGGGCTCCTGTTTAAAATTTCGCCGATGTCCCTGGAAAAGGAGGAAGTAGGAAAGAGAGTTCGAAAATACAAAAGGTAAATTTCATATACATACATACATATATATATATATATATTATATATATATATATATATATAATATATATATATATATATGTGTGTGTGTGTGTGTGTGTACCCATATAATAAATTCTACCTTCTCTCGAATGCTTTCGCCACCCAAATATTTATTTGCTTTGAAATAATGATTATATATTCAACCAATATTAACCCGTTAAACATCGGACATCAGTACAAGTTTCCCTCCGACTTTCTGATCAATTTTTATGAATAGAATCAGAAAAATCTCAAATATAAAATAAAATATTCACTTGAAAAGAAAGAGTGAGATAAAATGGTGGCGATGTGAACTAAAAAGAATGAGTGAGAAAATAATATTTATATATCTATAGAAAAATTGAGATTATATTGGGAAAAACTGTATAGTATTAAAATTATTGAAATATGCATGCGATTAAATTGTAAATATAGTATATTAAAAATGTATATTCGTGTAAAGACGATAATTATGAAATCGTATATATATTCATGGAAGCGAACATTCTAGGAAAATGTTTGTGGAAATTTATCTTCTGTATGAGAATCAATCCGAGTATATTAAAATTATTGAAATGAATATATTGAAATATACGCGATTAAACTTTTAAACAAATTATATTAAAATGTATATATGTGTTTGTGTGTGTGACTGTGTATGTGTGTGTGTGTGCGCGTGTGTGTGTGTATGTATAAGTGCATGTGATATGTGTACGTGTGTGATCGTGTGTTGTGTGTGACTGAGAGAGAGGGGGAGGTATAACAACACACCAAACCAGATATAAATCTGTATGAATATCGATACGATCACGCACAGATGGAGAGAGTGTGAGAAAGAGTTTGAGAGAGAGTTTGAGAGGAGAGAGAATTAAAAGAAGAGCGCAAAAAAAATAACGACAACGTTTGAGTTCAGGAGACAAATAAATACATTATACATGAATTGTGATGTGTAAGAAACATGAGTAGTAACCTATTAGAATGTTCACCGAAAAATCAACAAAAAAAGTGTGTTATGAAAAATATGGCAATGAAAGGAGCAGACGGGGACCTAATGTTTCGTGCCGTATTTTTATCAGCGACAAATGACAGACATGATAGGTAAGAAAACATTGAAATGATACCGAAATTACTACGCCTAGTTACATTGCACGTATGTACATACATACATACATGCTTTCTGCAATTCGATTTCGAGTGATGACATGGCGTGTTTGTTATTTTAAAGACGAGTAGCACAGATCTGGCATTTCCGACCAGCTGAGCATTTACAATTCTTTTGTACAGACGTGACAGAGATGCGCAGATCTTTTACGGTTGGTGTTACACTATGTTTTGCTGAATGTTCATAATACTTTTCATTCTGATTCCTGTCGCACATTCTTTTCCACTCTAATGGCAAAGAGATATGCCTAGTAAGGTACTGCTAGCAATAGCCCTGCGTGCTTGGCTTCTTTGATGGTTTACCTAGACAGACAAGACCACGAACCTTGCAATCTCCTAGCGACGGCACCAGTAGACAAGCCTGGTTTCGGGATATTTCTGTCAGTCCTCATTACTGGACACCTCGTCTGCTCACTTGATGATAGCAGCTCATTTCTCCACGCAATATATCTATTTCAAGCGAACACACAGTCGCTGATTTTGCAACAAGCAAAAATGCTAGTTCTAAAATGTCTCTAAGAGATCAACGCAGTAGTTGTACTGACAATAATATTCGTAGCCACTTTAACATGGCTGTCCGTACGAGCGGACTCTGCTGCGATTTTTTCCTACCCCTAGAGGACATCTCATCTAGCTGGTTAACGATGCACAGCAGCATCCGATAAAATTGCGATCAGGGGAGCGAACCCCTACCATCTTCTAGCGACGGGACCAGTATACCAGTTCTGGTTTCGGGCTATTTCTGCTACTCCTCAGTATTGGACAACTAGTCTACTACAGACGATAGCAGCTCTTTTCTGCAAGCAATATTTTTCTTTCAAGTAAAATATGCTACTTCTAAAATCTCTCTAAGATTATTTATACTTGTAGAACTGTGGATATTCCACAGAAAGAAAAGGATTAAGTGACGCTATTTAAAAGATTATATCTTTTTGTCTTGTTGCTAATATATTTCACTTCTAGTCAAAGTAATATGGGATATGACTTAAAAATTCCCATCTCCTAAGCACTTCATATGTCTATCTTTCTCTCTACCTATTCAACAAACTTTTTAATCAAGTAATTCCCGTCTTCGTGTTTTTAACAATTCTCTCTTTCTCTTCATCTCTCACTTCAACCAACCACATGAGTGAGAGCATAATGCATCGGCTGGTTATCTGCTCACCCGCTCTCGCATTCCTTCTTCTTCTCTTCCAATCCACCCCACCTCTTCTTTAACAAACTAAAGCGTAAAGTGTGAACAAACATCTAGAAGAATGATATTATAGTTTTAGTTCGATAAAAAAAGTACTTTTCACTATCAACACACAACCACCCGAAAATAGGATGCACGTAACTCAACAGCTTGGCAAAAGAACCAATAGAATAATTAGGAAGCCTATAAAGAAAATAAGTAGTGAAGTCGATACATTCGACTAAAACAATTCTTTACAGCTGTGCCACAGCTGTATGTGTACAATATGTTCACATAAAACATTTGAGTGGAAACCGGTTGGGGAATAATTAAGGATCATATCTTCATAGAATACGCAGTTAACCCAGATATGTGTTTGGACACACGATGGTTTTCTTTTAGATTCCTTCTACTAAGTCCACTCACTTGCCCAAATTGTTAGCCTTTGGGACGGAACCTACAAACATAAGGCTTGAAAAGCCAGCTTCTTACCACACAGCCATGCCTGCGCCTATGTATGCTTAGAAATTCTTCTTTTTAAGCATAAAAGCTATCGTGCGGCTTGCGTTAAGGAGAATACTTGTATTGGGAAGAATAATAAATATTATGTCGTCACTGATTTCAAAAGAGATCTTGAGATAAATTCTATATTTAAGATAAATTTAGGATTAGTTAATCCACATAAGCTGGTGCTTATGAAATCACATAAATTCGCTATATCTTTATGCACGTGTAGATTAGATTAATTTCCTTTAACAAATTTTTCTTAATTTTTATATTTGTGATACAATTCAGAGCAATATTAAGTAGTGCTGCTGTGGCAGAAATTTTAATAATTTGGCGATTCTTAGACAATTCTTAACGAATTTCTTAAAGCTGTAGTTGTTTTAGATAAGTGTAATATCGAGCAGTCTCTCTGTGAGAGAAATGTAATATCCTGTTAGATTTTTGTGTAAGATTTCAGTGATATTTATATTACATTTTGAATGTTTGGACATTTTACTGACAGTAGAGATATTTTTCCCTAGCTTTCAGCAAGGAACCTTAGAGCTTTTTGTGTGAATTTATATAAGTGCCAACTAAAAATTTATAACTATTTTTATTTTTTCTTTCGGCTTTGATTAATCTAAATAAAGATTTTATGCTTTAATCGTCCATAAAAGTAGAAATAGTTTTTTGACGTGTGAGATGGTTGTGTTTTTATTTCAACTCAGAGATCAGAAGTAATTTTGGGCCTCGTATATTAAAGCTCCTTTAGTGTTCCACTTGGTTTTCTCATAAGTTCGTATTAAGATTAATATAAATAAGAGTCTATGATAAGTGGCGTGGTCGATTTGGTATAGATTTTTGGTTTAATCTCTTTCAACAAAGACGTTTTTCTACGTAAGCCAAGAAATCAATATCTGTAATTTTGTCCAAAAGCTGTTATTCGTTCTCTGATTTTAATAGTCGCGGCCCATGGAAGGAGGTTCTAGTTTGATTGATAGATGAGATTTGTATATGGTGGGTATCGGTGGGTATTGACTTATATCGGAGGATATTTGTGGAACTGAAATCCAAAATTTGGTGTTGTTGACTTTTTGATTTATCAGAGGGAATACACCATATTTCATTATATATCAAGACATGTTTGTAAGTAATAGCGACAGTATTTTTTGGAAAGTTCAATATAATGCTACACAATTTAAGGTAGTAGATAGTAAACAGCTTAATACTGGTTTCAAGTATTGGCACAAAGCCAGCAACTTGGGGGGAATAAAATTAAGTCGATCGCATCGATCCCAGTGGTCAAATGGACTTGTTTTATCGAATCCGAAATCAAGAATGATTAGATTTGGCCAGGAGACATTTCAATGTCAAAACGGACAAAATGTCGATATAATATTTCGTTATAGGTATACTGGCGAACTTTTATTTCATTCGCAATTACAGTTTATTATATCATTGAGTAAATTAATAT
>NC_043003.1:116413741-116414969 GCF_006345805.1 Octopus sinensis
ATAAATAGACAGACAGACGGACAGACAGACAGATAGATAGATAGATAGATAGATAGATAGATAGATAGATAGATAGATAGATAGATAGATAGATAGATAGATAGATAGATAGATAGATAGACAGATAGATAGATAAATAGATAGACAGACAGACAGACAGATCGATAGATTGATACATACATACATACATATAAACATACAAGCATACATACATGCATACATACATATATACATACAAGCATACATACATGCATACACACATATATACATGCATTATTCAGTTTATATCTGTACTTATGGGACACTGGGACATGTAGCGCACTGCCTAAATACAGTATTGAGAAATTAGGCTTCTCAAAGCCAGAAAGTTAATTGAAAGACTACAGATTCAACCAATCAGTGGAGCCTAAATGTGTGTAAACTTTCCAGAAGTTTATTATTTAAGTATATATGAGCATGTTTAGATATGCAACTATATGCATAAGAAGACATACATAAAACAGAATCATAGAGATACATACAGGGGTTGGGCGAAATAATGGAAAACCCTAGCATCATAGCATCATAATTTTGAAATCTCTATAAAACTATCAAAAGGTTGCTTATCTTTATGTTTTTGATTTTTTATTAGTGTTGCTTAATATGTTTTGCTAAAATTGCTGTTTCTTTCCAGATATCATCAGAACAAAGTAATTGAAATTCATTAAAATGACAGATCTATCGGACTTTCAAAGAGGTCGAGTTATTGGTGCTCATATGGCAGGTGCTAGCGTACCTAAAACAGCCGAAATGTTTGGTGTATCAAGAAGTATTGTCTCGAAAGTAATGACAGCCTTCGAGAAAGAGGGAATAACTCCTCGCTGAAACAAAACTCCGGAAGTAAACCAAAGCTTTCAGATAAGGACCGTCAGACACTTACGCGAACTGGTAGAAAGGATCCCAAAAGTGCAGCTCCCAAAATTACTGCAGATCTTAATTACCACCTCGAGAACCCAGTTTCCACAAAAAATTTCGCCAGGAGCTGCACAAGGCCGGATTTCACGGGAAGGATGCAATCATAAAACCACTACTTTCAAAAACAAACGTTGCAAATCGTTTAGGGTGGAGTAAAAACCTACAGAATTGGTCCCTTGAGCAGTGGAAGAATGTTATTTTCTCGGAGGAGCCTTCCTTTACCTAATTTCAGACCACACTCGCCAGTATTCGTATTGAGATAGCCAAAACGAGC
>NC_043003.1:116415069-116420069 GCF_006345805.1 Octopus sinensis
ATATATATATATATATATACATGTACATATATACGTATATATATATATATATGTATATATGTATATATGTATATATATGTATATATATATATATATATGTATGTAAATATACATACATGCATACATACACATACAGAGTAAAAATGCGAGTGAAAGAGAGCAGGATGGTAATCCGTTTTAGAGAACATTTCATGTTGTCAAACGTTGAATAGACAGAGGCCATTTCAAAGAAATCTGAATAAAGAAACACTGGATTCGTTAAGTGCCTTCGTAGCAGAAATACGTCTGAGAGTGAAAATCTTAGGACAGAAAAAAAAAATTTGCAGTATCTGTACTTTAATGAATAGCAATATTTAAATGAAAGAGCAACGCGTGTGGAATAAATCAGTTTTCTTTGATATTGTCGGGGATTTCCGGGCTGGGTGTGTTGTGTTCTTGAGCAATTTTGTTCAGTCCAAACATCTATAAATGAGTAACTCTGCAGCAGACTGGCATCACATTCAGGGGTCATGTTTTGATCCAGGTCTCTTATATGCCATGGAAAGCGGAAAACCGGACATTGATGTCCCAGGACTGGAGACAGCAATCTTCAGTGGTTCATGATAATGATGACGATGATGATGTATGTATATATATATATATATAATATATATATATATATATAGTTAATCCAAACAAGAAAGCACATATAAACACAACAACGTGAGGACGTGGAACAAATATAGTATTATTGGACGCTCAGGAAAGAAGGAAAGAAGGAGGGTTTAACGTTTCGAGCGGAGCTCTTCGTCGGAAACATAGGAGAAGGAAAGATCCAGAGAATGGAAGACAGAGGAAATATATATATATATATACATAATGTATTATCGACCATACTATCGGATGTTGTTACACATCACTGGCCACAATGCGCTTCATATTGGTTTTGCTTTCGCCGGATTTTACCGCGCTGACATAGCAAACAGGCCAACATTTCCTCTGATCTGAAGGCTGTTCTGTTGCCGGGTTTCTCGTTTACAGAGAAGTAGATCGATAGACGGACAGATAGGTAGATAAATAGATCAATCTGTGTTCTCGAGTGAGGCAGAGATTGGGAATTTTTCGATATGCTACTGGAATGAAAAAAGAACACTTACGGAAGATCGTTGAATTTGAGACCAGTTCCGAGTTACTGACTTTTTGAAAGTGGAGGAAATTTTTCTGATTTTTTGTTCCTATGGTTTAATTACAGTAAAAGAGTACGTACTCTCCGACAGTTTCCTGGATCCCCGAAAGTAATAGGAAAAGTGATCTAAAATGCTATGGTAATAAGTAATTGTTTCGGATTTTGCTGTTCAATTTTTGATTTAGCGAATTTTTTAATCACATTACCATCACGATTACATTCACAATCAACATCACCAACATCATTTGGACAAATGTGTTTGATATCAGAAACTACAGAACGACCGGAATATCACTTTAATTGTTATATTCTGAATTAAGCTCCCATCTAATATTGTTCATTCGTGCACAAACAATAAGTCAAGAAAAATCTGTCAGTCAAAAACGATTTTAAGTTCCACTCAATTTTATGAAACAGTGATTTTCAAAACTATTAACATTAGAGAAAGTCATATTATATTTATTTACCTTATAGGAAATTCTTGATTTGAACGGTAGTTTTTAACATTTCTAGGTAAATAAAAAAATTTAAACTTCGTATACTGGTAGAATGTGTTTATAAAACATCTTTTCCTCTTGGCTTTATTGCGAAAATTCTATAGTTTGTAAGATATTTGTTGTTTTTTTTTTCTTCAATTTCTGCAATTTCAACCAATCACTGACGTCTATTGAGGTAAAAAAAAAGCATTCTCTGCCGTATGAATATGTCCCTCGTTTAAGAAACAGATTAGGTTTATTTACATTTGTGAAGCAAAAATGATACCCTTCCCCCCACCGCTAACCCTAACACTAACCCTAACACTAACCCTAACTAACCTTAAAACAGTTTGAAATACCATAGATCGATACTAGGGTCATAATTATGGGTGACAATTTCATGTGACACCGCTAGAAAAAACTGCCGTTCAAACCGAAAGGATCCACCTTATCTTTTAATTATAAATCTGTCTTCGCTTAACGAAACGTTTCCAGTAATAAACTGGTTTGAATTTCATCATCTCTGCCGGAATTCCGAAGATTGTTTTTATTATTATTGCTTTCATTGGCGAACAGTGGTCGTCTGAATTGTTGCACAATATTATGATTTGAAATCTCATCGGGATTCCGGATTCTTTTCATCTTGTCATGCTCAATGAAATACGATATTTATATGTCTAGGTATCTCATATGTGTGTGTGCGCGCGTTTATGTCTACGAATGAGTGGATGAGTGTATATGTGAGTCTGTGTATGTGAGTGTACATATTATATACATATGTATATGTGTGTGTGTGTGTGTGTGTGTTTATGAATATAGATAACTAGATAACTAGATAAATAGACAGATATATATATATATTATATATATATATATATAGTATAATATATGTGTATATATATATATATGTATATATATATATGTGTATATATATATATATAATATATATATATATATATATATATTCTATATATAATATTTACACACACGCACACATATATATATATACATAGAGAGGGGGGAGAAAGTCGGAAACAAAGAATTCCTTTCGATGTCAACAACTATCATATACCCCCAGGATGTATGACATTATATCGATGGGAGATGATTGGAAAAATTAATGAGAATGGAGAGGAAACTGCTTTGCAGTATTTGTTGAAGACCTTTTAAATTTCGTTTTCAAATATCATTAACTTCAGCTTTTGTCTTTTAATTTTCCAGTATCGATGAAATAATAATTAATCAAGTGCTTTAATCGATTCAATTCACTCCATCTTTCTCTCAATATTTGTGCCCTTTCGGCAATACTAAAAACCATTATCAATAGTTCCTCCTGAATATTTGTCATTTTAATGATCTGTGAAATATCTTATTTATTTTATTTGTAAAATTTCTGTTAAAAGTTATGCGGATTTTACTGATCAATTCTTACAGTTAATATATTGTGTATACACTTGTATTTTTTAAAGAATATTCAATAAATTGGAAGTCTGTTTGCAAATATTGATTTTTAGTTCCGACTTCAACTGAGAAATTTTATGCCGTTCGGAGCAAAGGCATAAATTATCTTCACTGCGTAACTAGAACGTATTTTTTATCAAGTGAAAAATTTTCGACAGTTTATGTCAAATAAAATTGCTTCGAACAAGGAATCGAAACCGATTTTGTCGCTTCTACATGCAAAAATCCTGACAATACCTCTGTTGCAGAAGATTCGTACAACTTCTCTATACTACTTAGTTCGCATGAGTTTTATATAGTTTTGAAATTTTGGTAGCAGGATATTTATGCCTTTCCGAAGGTAGGGATCTTTTCGGTTTGAACGACAGATTTTTCTAGCGGTGTCATATGAAATTGTCACCCATAATTATGACCCTAGAATCGATCTATTGCATTTCAATCTGTTTTAGGGTTAGGGTTAGGGGTGGGGGGAAGGGTATCTTTTTTGCTTCACAAATGTAAATAAACCCAATCTGTTTCTTAAACGAGGGACATATTCATACGGCATAGAATGGTTTTTAACTCAATAGATGTCACTGATTGGTTGAATTTGCAGAAATTGAAGAAAAAAACAACAAATATCTTACAAACTCTAGAATTTTCTCAATAAAGCCAAGAGAAAAAGATGTTTTATAAACACATTCTACCAGTATACGAAGTTTAACATTTTTTAGTTACCTAGAAATTATGTTAAAAACTGCCGTTCAAACCGAAAAGGTCCGAAGGTAGCTCTAACGTGGAAGGAAATCTTTCTTATATTCTCATGAGCTTAATTTTTAGCCTTCCTAGCGACCGTATTTGTATATCGCCTTCTGTTGAGTCTATAAATACGGCACGCTAACCGTGATAAAGGAAGGTCTCCAGAGGTTCGACTTCACCTTCAAGATGCAGTGGGGCTGTCACGAGACCGCCAGCTATGGACAGCACTGGTTGACCAGGTCGGTTCAATGCTTTACGACGTCTCTGGGATCACTGACCTGGGATGACCCCAACCCTATTAGGCAAGAGCATGAAACAGCACTGAAGCAAGTAGTTCAGTAGATGTATAATGTTTGTAAGGTGGAGGCGCAATGGCCCAGTGGTTAGGGCAGCGGACTCGCGGTCGTAGGATCGCGGTTTCGATTCCCAGACCGGGCGTTGTGAGTGTTTATTGAGCGAAAATACCTAAAGCTCCACGAGGCTCCGGCAGGGATGGTGGTGACCCCTGCTGTACTCTTTCACCACAACTTTCTCTCACTCTTACTTCCTGTTTCTGTTGTACTTGTATTTCAAAGGGCCGGCCTTGTCACTCTTCGTGTCACGCTGAATATCCCTGAGAACTACGTTAAGGGTACACGTGTCTGTGGGGTGCTCATCCACTTACACGTTAATTTCACGAGCAGGCTGTTCCGTTAATTCGGATCAACCGGAACCCTCGTCGTCGTAACCGACGGAGTGCTTCCATTAATGTTTGTAAGTCAGCTGATTACGCAATTATATATTCATTATTGAAAGATTTATTTTATTATAATGAACCTACGATTCAGTTTAAAGTCAATTTTATGTTTTCTTATAATATATGAATACAATACTGAAAATTGAGATCGAGCGAGCTTTTGCCCTTTTGCTCGACGTGTGGTTTCCGTCCACGCTGAGCTCACCTTGGGACACCTGCGTTACCGTTTGACAGACGTACCGCCCCAGTCAAACTCCCCGACCGACACGCTATTCAGAATGAAAAGACAATTTTTGTTTTTCGAATGAGGACCGAGACCTACAAAATCCGATTTTCTCTTTGCGAGAGTATTACAGACTGTTGAACAAGTCACATTATTGATCTGAAAAATGTTTTATCGATCAGAGAACGACAAATTCCATAC
>NC_043003.1:116425069-116437569 GCF_006345805.1 Octopus sinensis
TGAGACTCAGAGTAACAGGTTTTGTTGAATTTTCTGCTGCTTTAAATAAAGTATATATATATAATATATATATATATATACACTCATTTTATTCTTATTTCCAAGATAAGGCAGTGTATGTAAAATTATACTAAAATACATGGTATTTTCTCAACAGCTGAACGAAATGTTGAACAGATTGAGACTAGGATATGCAGTATGGAATTCATTTTGAATATATTGCAGAAAGAGTGCGGTTTAGAAATGATTTTATTAATATTGGGATTCGATGTGAAGTATGCAAAAAAGATAGGTATTATTCTGGAACGTCTCAGTTGTGGGAAATTTTAGCAAAACACTTCATCATGCGTCGAGAATTCGTGATAACTTCCTTTACAAAAAATATATCAGTTGAATAAGCGTGTGCGTGTATCAGTTTGTTTGCGTATGTGTGTGTGTGTGTTTCCATCTGTGCGAGTCAGTATGTCTAAACAAGAAATATACATATGCGTGTGAGTGTGTGCGTATATATATATATATATATATATATATATATATACCGGAGTAAGCATATAAATGTGAAACAAGGTGGAAAAAAGAGTACTCAAATACCTGAGGTAGAGTAATATGCTTTATATAAAAGCAGTAGAAATATCGAAAAACTGTTACTCAGAGTTTCACATTCCCGACGAAAGGGGAAGTGAAACTCTGAGTAACAAGTTTTGTGATATTTCTGCTGCATTTAATAAAATATACATATATATATATATATATATATATATATGTGTGTGTATATGTATATATACGTATGTATATATATATGTGTGTGTGTGAATGTATATGTATGTATATATATATATATATACGTGTGTGTGTGTGTGTATGTATGTATGTATGTATATATATATATATTATATATATATATATACATACATACATACACACACACACACACATATATATATATATACATACATATACATACACACACATATATATATACATACGTATATATACATACACACACACACACACACATATATATATATATATATATATATATATACATACATATACGCATACAGAAATATATAAAAAATATATATTTGTGTGGGTGTATGTGTGTGAGCGTGCGTATGTGTGTGTATATATGCATGGATATATTTGTAATTCAAATGTTTATAGACACACGTGCGCACACACACACGCACACATTTAATTAAAGTAAAAGAAGAATGTTGCCGCCCCACCTCACAAAGGCGAATATTGTGCACGTGACTGTTTGAGTTTGTATGCGTCATATTTTGTGAGCGTGTGTACGTGTGTGTGTGTGTGTTTAGAAGAGTGTGTCATTCTAATTGACACTCTTTACACATCTTTAGAATGTTATGCAGTTTATGTAGTCGACAGCGAAACGCCTCGAAGACAACATCTTCTTTTTTCTATTACTTAATCAAGTGTAATTTATCAATAAGTTCCGGCAAGAAAATTACTCAACAAATACAAAAATACAAATTTTCTTTCGCAACTTTAATGACGTGAATTGCATTAACAATCCTTTGCTTTTCGCTCTCCAATAAAGAAGAAGGAACGAGTTGTTTGGCCAATTGAATTTCAAAATGTTCCAGTGAACACATGCGTGTATGTGATCAAGCATGCATATCCATACTTAAAAGTGAGAAATATCGTTTATCCACATATATATGAACAAACAACATATAGGTGTGTCTATATAGATGCATAATTTTATACAAATATATATATTTATGTATGTATACACACAGACACACGCACACACACACACAATATATATATATATATATATGTATATAAAGTTAATCCAAACAAGAAAACAAAAACAAAAAAACAACAACGCAAGGACGTGGAACAAATAAAGTATTATTGGACGCTCAGAAAAGAAGGGAAGAAGGAGGGTTTGACGTTTCGAGCGGAGCTCTTCGTCGGAAACATAGGAGAAGGAAAGATCCCGAAAAGGGAAGACAGGGGAAAAAATATGTATGTATATATGCATAAATGTGTATATGCATAAATATATATAACTTCACACATATATAGTTGAAATTTACAGAAAACAAAACAAAAGACGTAGACGGGTGTCTAAACAACGAACTGATGCATTAGTTTTACGCTCAGGAAGTGAGAAAGGCTTTTACGTTTCGAGCCTACGCTCTTTAACAGAAAGGAAAACAGAAATAAACAGGGAGAGAAAATAAAAATGGTTTAGTGGCAAGCGATCAATCATGGCGAATGCCGGTCAGAGGTGGTCAGAGAGGAGAGCTAGGAAGAAGGGGAGGTAAAAAAGAAAGTAGTGGTGATCCCAAAACGAAGATGCGCGTGCGAATGTCAGAGCGTGTGTACGCGTGTGGTAGGGGCTGGTGACCTTGACGTGTGCGTGTGTGCATGTATAGGTGTGTGGATGATGGTGTAGGTGCTGGGAAGTGACCAGTGCTAATGTGTGCGGGGTGGTGTGTGTGTGTATGTGTATGTGTGTTCAGAGACGATATAATGGAAAGCATCCACAAATACATTTCAAATAATTGTGACTTTCCTCAAAGTCACGAAAAGGATGGACCAACGGAAATGGATTCGCTAACAATGTTCAATGAAAAATGAAAATGAATTCAAGGAATAGTTTGCTACAAATTGCTTGAAGCATTTTCATGTGTAAATCTTATATTGTTTTACTCTTTTACTTGTTTCAGTCATCTGACTTCGGCCATGCTGGTGCACCGCCTTTAGTCGAGCAAATCGACCCCGGGACTTATTCTTTGTAAGTATAGCACTTATTCTATCGGTCTCTTTTGCCAAACCGGTAAGTTACGGGGACATAAACACACCAGCATCGGTTGTCAAGCGATGTTGGGGGGACAAACACAGACAAACAAGCATATACACAGACGCATATATATATATATTATATATATATATAATATATATATATATATATATATATATATACATATATATATATATATATATACGACGAGCTTCTTTCTGTTTCCGTCTACCAAATCCACTCACAAGGTTTTGCTATTCCTGAGGCTATAGTAGAAGACACTTGCCCAAGATGCTACGCAGTTGGACTGAACCCGGAACCATGTGGTTTGTAATCAAGCGACTTACCACACAGCCACTCCTACGCCTATTGGCCAAAAAATCTGGTTGCTTTTTTTAAAAATACAAATCAGCGATTTACTGTCAATGAACGAATAACCAGTATTTTTCGCTATCTTGCGGACAGATCCATTATTCGCTACTCAAAGTATTTCCTATCTTAACTGGCGAAAACTCTTCTAGGTGAATGTTTATATACTCCTCAAATCTTCCTAGCTAAATTCCAGTACCCTCTGATGTATCTGTAATTATGTGTTTGCTTTCGCACAGTCAAGATCAACAAGTGCTGGACGCTTCTGGTTGATGACTGCGTTTAATTCGTTCAACTGGTGCAGTACACGTCGAAATAGAATGTCTTGTGCGTGAGAAGAAGCTCGTAAAAACTGCCTTCCAATCCCACAAAATTGGCAGCATCCTCGGTGAAGTCCTTCTTTGGAGGTCGTTTGTGGTGGTTTACTATGCTTCTGTCTTGATCCTTTGTGTTTCACATTGTTATAGACGATCCACCTTTTGTCAGCTGTTACAATTCAATTCTAAAAATGATCATTTTCTTCGTGTTTCTAACCACAAATTGACATCCGATGAATGAGATTAGCCTCATTCAATTGATGTAGGACCCAAACATTGAGCCTACGGACGTAACCAATTTGATGAAAACGATTTTCAATATTTAATCTGGATAACTGGGGAATATCTGCGATAATCCTGCTGGTAATCTCACGTGGTTGGTAAGAACGAATAGCAATTTAAACCGAAAGATTTCCTGATATATAACTTCACGCATATATAGTTGGAATTTACAGAAAACAAAACAAAAGAAGTAGACGGGTGTCTAAACAATATATATTCACTCATTTTATTCTTATGACGATGATGATGATAAGGAGGAGGAGGATTTTGGACCAATGCCAGCAATTTAGTGGGGAAGGGGTAAGTCGATTACATCGACCCCCAGTCCGAAAACCACTTCTGGCACACATATTCTTTAACAGTATTCTCTCCGCGCACGACGTTTATCTTCCTCAAGGTTTTACAATAAACATGCATGAGGTGTCGATAATGTTTGTGTGCTTCTCTAATTTCAGGTGATCCCAAGCACGCAAAATACAGTCTGTTTCGTTGTAAGTTCGCACCGAACTACGTTGTTAAGTGAAGAATCAAGCAAGTGCGCATGCGCAATGGACAGACTTGAATCAGCTACGTATTAGAATGCCGGAAGTGTAGTGTCGACAAAACCCCAAAGGACACTTAGGGTGACCGAATGCATGTGAGAAATTATGTATATGTAAATTTATTTTAATAGTTTAACGTAACTTGAAGATACTGCATTGCTTTACATAATTTGTTTGGTTTTTCTATTAAATTTCGGGAAACATTTTCCTTGTCAAATATAAGATTAGTCAGAGAGTTCTGGGAAAAATGTTATTAGAAGTAAATGTGTCGAAAACATTTTTCTCTCAACTGATAAATTGTTTTCTTTCTATATTTCACGATAGGAATCTTTCCGATAAGTATATTAGATGTATCAAATAAACTATGGAAGGTATTGCTGTGTTCTCGTTTCTCATACACTGCGATGGACACCTCATGCAACTTGCTGTGTCATAGCCTCCAGAAATAAAAAGAGGATTGCCACTGTTCCTTACCAATAACAGAAGAGTTTTTATCTGACAGTTTCGAAGCTCTTCAAGAATCTTGGCTAATTATAGTCACTGGTAGCACAGTCATGGCTATATCTTGAGTTTTTACACCTAGAATACTAATAAAATCAGGCCATGAATTTTTAGAAATAGCTCTTAATCCCAGATGTTCCAGAAGAGAATACTATCCTCATGACATACAAAAACATTCCCAGGCCTTCAGCACTCATGATTTACAGCGAGACTCTAAGGACTGCGGAAACTGAAATTCCCTCAATTGAATATATTATGCTGCGGCTGTCAAATGAGTTGCGTTGCTATTCTGCATCCCCAAGGCTCACCTATTCTCTGAGTGTGACCAAAAACTAAATTCGATCAAAGACGGAAATTGCAGCAAGAAATGTCTAGGAAAAGATTAAGAAATCTGCTAACTGTTGTCAGCCACTATACTCTGCGGTGCCGCAGCGTCGGTGCGTTCCTACAATAAGAATTTTATTAATAGTGATCAGATGGAATAACAATGATACATATTATAAAATAATTCATAAAATTATATTGTTATATTTAACACAAAGAAGGAAAATAGAATCCTCAACTAACAATGGAAGACATAAATGTATAAGAATAACATCAGCAACATTAATATATAGCTATAAAATAAGACATTGATGAAAATTATGCACCCGTTTAGATTTGTTTATGTATATATGCCATAGATAAATTCAGCCATTTCGTCTCAGGATTTATTGATCTGTTTTAACAATTTATCCGGTAAATAGTCATTAGAAAATGTTCAATCTTTCAAGCAAAGAAACTAACTTTGTACTCCACGCTATAAGTAAGAAATGCCTCTTATATATACATTAGACCTTACACAACAGATTTAAACACAAATATTACAATTTTTGTGCAAAAAAATATACATAGTAGTTTGAAACATCTGTGCTGCCTTTTATGGTAAAGCTTATCAAATTAGTGTATAACGATTGTCACACTTTCTATTTACCTGAAAATTGATCTGGCTATCAACATCTAAATCCTTCTTTATATCTCCCTCTCTGTTTCTAAAATTTGATCGCTTCTGAAATATATTGTATCGTACAGGGGAGGTAGGTGTCCCTGAGGATTATGGATTAAAAAGGGCTTGGCTGAAGATAGTATTCTGGGATAACTCAATACTCATAATATTTTGTTTCTTTTGGAATGTAGGACTACAGGGGCAACAGTGTTCTAGGTGTGGCCATGCAAGCGAGGAGAAGAGGAGAATGATGATATCTAGCTCGCTGGGTTGGAAAGTTCTAAGGATCAAAGAGCTCATCCTGCAGATTATACTGTCTTTATTGCTGATTTGGGCATTCCAGCTGAGATTATCGTCAACAATCAATCTTCGGACCCTGATGTTGTTGGATATTGTGTGTATTTCTCCTGAAGGAAGAAGGTATATTTGTTTAAGCGCATTCTCGGTCTAAAGTCCATTATTTTCCCTCACTTAATCGCATAGATGTAACATAAAATTCTAAAAATAATTTGAAAATCTGCCAAATTGGTCAATGAAAAGAAGAAAATTAAATAATATTAGTAATTAAGCAATGAAAAAAAAATACCCGTACCCAGTAGAGTTAATATAACAACAGAAAATCACTGAGACAAAATAACGAAATTAACAGGAATGAGCAGAACAAATTGAGGAGCATGGATGCAATGATGTAATTAGCAGACTAAAACCGGGTATAATAATGTAATCACTATAAAGAGTGAAGGCAATCACTGAATTAGTCAATTAATAAGTATTTCATTGAAACTGGATATAATAATGAATTTGACTAAAAGAAAAAGGATATGAAACACAACAATCAACTTTTGGATAACCAGATATATCAATAATAAAAATAATAATAATAGTAATAATAAGATGAGGATGATGATGATGATGATGATGATGATGATGATGATGATGATAATGTTGGTGGTGGTGATGATGATGATGATGATGATGGTGGTGGTGATGATGATGATGTTGATGATGATGATGGTGGTGGTAGTGGTGGTGGTGATGACGATGATGATGGTGGTGGTGATGATGATGATGATGGTGATGATGATGGTGGTGATGATGATGATGATGATCATGAGGAGGAAGAGGAGGAAGAGGAGGAGGATTTTGGACCAGTGCCTGCAATTTAGTGGGGAAGGGATAAGTCGATTACATCGACTCCCAGTGCTAAACTTGTAATTATTTTATCGACCCTGAAAGGGTAAACGGATAAGTCGACCTCAGCGGAATTTGAACTCATTCGTAAACTCGAATGAAATGCCGTCAAGCATTTTGTCCGGCTTAACTAACGCTTCATCCAGCTCGTCACCTCATATTAGTAATAATAATAACATTACTCGTAGCCCGCCGAGGTCGACTTTGCCTTTCACCCTTTCGGAGTCGATAAATTAAGTACCACTTACGTACCTGTGTCGGCCTAATAGACTGGTACCCCGCCCCAAAAATCTTGTGCCTTGTGCCTAGAGTAAACAAGAATATTAGTAGTAGTAGTTTAAATCGGCGAACAGGAACGATCGATAGCACGCCACGCAAGATGCTTAGGAGCATTTCGTCTGCCCTGAGTTCAAATTCTGCAGAGGCCGACTTTGTCTTTTATCCAGTCGAGGTCGATATAAAAAAAAAGTACCAATCTGAGCACTATCTCTTTAAACAACTTAACCCCTTCTCCGAAATTTATGGCCTTGTGCAAAAATTTGGAGCCTGTGGTAGTAGTAGTAGTAGTAGTAGTAGTAGTAGTAGTAGTAGTAGTAGTAGTGGTGGTGGTGGTGGTGGTGGTGGTGGTGGTAGTGGTGGTGGTGGTGGTGGTGGTGGTGGTGGTGGTGGTAGTAGCAGCAGTAGTAGTAGTAGTAGTAGTAGTAGTAGTAGTAGTAGTAGTGGTGGTGGTGGTGGTGGTAGTAGTAGTAGTAGTAGTAGTAGTAGTAGTAGTAGTAGTAGTAGTAGTGGTAGTAGTAGTAGTATAGTAGTAGTAGTAGTAGTAGTAGTAGTGTCGCCAACAAGAGAAGTAACAGAAACCAATAACAGAACAATTCCCGAAATTTAGAATTTAGCCAACGCGAACAATAGCACAACAGTCAAAGCGGAAGAACGAATGGATTCTCTTGTTGATAGTAAACCAGCTCGAAAATCACAGAAAGGCTGTAGTCTTGAGATTGCATTAACGAAAAGCAGTTCGTACTCTTCCCTTCATTCATAATACACGATTGACCAATTCCGTTATTGGTTGACGGTACAGAAGATACAGCAATATAACCACCTCTGCTGTAACTCAGCTGTTTCCAGAAGCAAATTCCTAGCCCCTTGTACACTTACACCTTCTCCCCTCATGGATACACCTCGAAAGATAAACAAGCCCGTACATTTGCCGCGTCCGTGAAGCATTAGGGGATGCCAGTTACTGGTTAAATTCAAACATGGATATCTGCATACCTGATTATCTGTAGGGGGATTAGTCCCACAGGCTTTTAAAATTCTTAATAAATTACAAACGCAGGGTACTATTATTATTATTGTCATTATTATTATAATTATTATTATTATTATTATTATTATTATTATTTTATTATTATTATTATTATTATTATTATTATTATTATTATTATTATTTATTGCCTTTGCACAGCTTCTAACGCTGGATATGTACTACAGTGTCAGCTGTTCACTACCAGTGAACTAAGATAACACCTCTTATTTTTCGAGCAACTTCCGGAGTATTCGAGCGGTTCCAAGCAGTGCTCTTTTCTGCAGGTGTTCCACACTTACTGCAGCCCCTATTTGTTCCACATACTTCTCGAGATTTTTGCTCACTGTTCCCAGGGCTCCGACAATTATTGGTACTACTTTTACCTTTTTCATCGACCACAACTTCTTAACTTCCCAAGCTAACCTGTCATATCTCTCGACTTTTCTTTCTTCCTTGTCGCATACCTTGTCAGCTGGGCCTGCTATATCTATGATCCAGCATAGTTTGTTTTCTTTCTCAATTAAGACTGTCTGGCTTCCTATTCTCTGTCTCATGGTCGCACTGAATCATAAAATCCCATAAGATCTTTGCATTTCTATTTTCGACGATCCCTTCAGGTTTGTGGTCGTAACAATTTTTGCTCTGTCAAGTCCATACTTGTTGCAAAGTGTCCAATGGACAAGCCTAGCTATATTGTTGTGGCGTCTCATATATTCCTTTTGGGTTAGTGGTGTACATTATTATTATTATTATTATTATTATTATTATTATTATTATTATTATTATTATTATTATTATTATTATTATTATTATTATTATTATTATTATTATTATTATTATCATTATTATTATTATTATTATTATTATTATTATTATTATTATTATTATCATTATTATTTCTCTTTATCTCAGGATTTTTTGTTTGAGCTTTTGGAGTCTTGCATGCGAGAGCGACCCAATCAGACATAGACAAACAAGCAAGCAAAAGAGGAGGGAATTCACAGTATAAGTTTCCGGTGATTGAAAGTATATAAAATTGGGTAAGGTTGTCTCAAGATTCAATTTCTAAGGGGTGGGGGGAAGGGTGTCTTTTTTGCTTCACAAATGTAAATAAACCCAATCTGTTTCTTAAACGAGGGACATATTCATACGGCACAGAATGTTTTTTTTTACCTCTATAGACGTCACTGATTGGTTGAAATTGCAGAAATTGAAGAAAAAAAAACAAATTTCTTACAAACTATAGAATTTTCTCAATAAAGCCAAGAGAAAAAGATGTATTATAAACAGATTCTACCAGTATAGCCCCCATCTAAACTGTTAGATGGAGGCCATACTGCATTGATAAACCACTGAATCGACGCGGGTGGATGGAATTTTTTTCTTCTGTTCCAGATATATTTTACTACCTCCTGCCTGAGAATCAAACTCCACATTCTAACATGCATTGGTTCTCTGTTGCATTCTATACATGGACGTTCTACATAGCCTGACCTGTTTCCGTTTAGCACCATACCTGTCACAACCACTCATGACCTACGGTCAAATACTTCCCAGCTATAAATATACAGTCTTATTTTCAAACCTGTGGCTCATACCATTTTTCAAAACTTGTAGTATGTCGTTTAAGGGAGATTTATTTGCTACCTAGCTACGTCGAGCGTAATATAGACGTAGGTTTGTTGCTTCGTTCATGTGTGTGTGCGTGCGTGTGTGTGTGTGTGTGTATGTGTGTGTGTATGTGTGTGTGTGTGTGTGTGTGTGTGTGCGTGTGTGTGTGTGTGTGTATTGGTGATAGTCCTGACGGAGACGGTTATACGGATATGTTCTGAATATAAGAGCTGCTACACATTGTATATATTTTATTTTTGACAAGTGGAGAGTGCTAAAATACCGAACGATGCCTCTCTAGTGTTCAAATCGTCCACAGGTTTGTGCTATGGACAGAATCTGAAGAAAATTTGTGATTTGAAAAACAAATGTCTTTTGAGGTTGAATGTAAGTCATTAATTCAAACATATCAATCACAATCCTTAAGGGATTGACCCCTCGCTAAAGATGATGTCTTGCTGCTTAAATGTTAAATTCGCTTGACTGTCAGTGATACGGGTTAATTTGTGCAATGTGTTCAATAGATGTCTATTAGAGCCAATGCTATCATCCCTCATGTATATTTAGTGTTAGTTAAACTCAAAAGTTTGTGTTGTGTGAGAAATTATGTAGTCAATGGTCGTACTTTTGATATGACTTAGCGGTGGTAATGGTTGAGACGAAGGGGAATTTTTCTGAGAGTTGCAAACTGCCATTGGCTGTTAAATTATAAGAAATGTTGTTACTTTTGTTGGTGGTGATGAAGTTGCAGCGGAAGTTTGTAAGATGGAGTTCGCTGACAGAGTTGATACAGTAATAACTTATTTATTTCAAGGAGGAATATTGTGCTAGGTGATAAAGTGTACCTGTTTATTTTTTACTTATTTTCTCCCCCTGTTCTATGAATAAATAAATAAATTAAACTTTAAATATAATATGTTCAATGAATATTTTAATAACGAATAATGACAATTTTTAGGAACTGGGAATTCCTTATAGATACCAGTCTGCTAGAGACGCTGTTTTGCTTAGAGTGATTGATTTCTAAGTTTACATTAACACTTACATTTATAGGTACATATACATACACGTATGCATACCAACGTATATGTACATACACTTACACATACCTATATAAACATACATATACACGCACTCGCGCACTCACACAAACGCACGCACACATAATGTAGAGGCATTTTGTGTGCATCGCAGATATATTAATGCACAATATTTATGTATCCATGTACAAATATGGGGAGAGTTACATAAATAAATGCATACAATTATGCATACCAATACATTAATGTAGATAAACAGATGCATGTGTATTTACATATAACCAAATGGAAAAAAAATCCATGAAAATAATTTTGTCGGCAATTGCATATATCATCTGCGAGCTGGGATGAGTAGCAAGGATATTCGGGTAGCAACAAGCTTGTCTCGGGTTCGGCCCGATGGCATAACAACTTGGGCACTTGTGTTATTCTTTACTCAAGGGATAAGCAGTGATTGTTAGCGCAACAGAGTAAATGCAAAAAGAAGGAGTCATGGAGGATTATAAGCAATAACGATATAAGGGTAGCGCCATTGTCAAATATCAATTGACTTCAACAACTGTTTCTTATTCGTAGAGTCGCAAGAATAACTTTTATCCTTTACTAGCAGTATCGCCCGGTGATGCTCGGGTTTGTTTCGACCCTTTAGAATTGGAATTTTTGAAAAGCAAAAATTTTGCATTATGTAGCTTGTTATTCTCTTTAAGTGAACCCGGCTTTGCTCGGGTTTGTTTTGACCCTTTAGAATTGGAATTTTTGAAAAGTAAAAAATTTGCATTATGTAGCTTGTTCTTCTCTTTAAGTGAACCCGGCTTTGCTCGGTTTGTTTTGACCCTTTAGAATTGGAATTTTTGAAAAGTAAAAAATTTGCATTATGTAGCTTGTTCTTCTCTTTAAGTGAACCCGGCTTTGCTCGGGTTTGTTTCGACCCTTTAGAATTGGAATTTTTGAAAACTAAAAACTGTGCATTATGTAGCTTGTTATTCTCTTTAAGGGAACATTTTTCTGGTTGAAATACACCGTAAAATGGCGACACAGCAGTCAAAACAAATCGTAAAAAATAGGGCTTGTCATAGAAAAAAAGCACCTTTTTGATGTAAATAATTTTTGGTGTTAACATTGTCCGATTTGAATTTTTTCTTCTACGAAAGGAAGAGCAAGCCTTCTTTTATCACACTCTCAATTTTGGTTAACTTGCGCCGCAGGGTCTCGGAGAAGATAGTGTTAGTTGAAGGCTACCAAACCTGCCATACACAGACAACTTCAGCTTTATATAGAGAGAGATTTGGAACATACTTCATAATACGCAACACAGCAATGTGTTTCAATTCATTCTCATAAGCTTTTGCGTTGTAAGAACTCTGTATGACGAGTGGCATTTTTCCTATGATCACCTTAATTTAAATCCGCACAATGTTGTTTATCCTAAACGTGTTCATATAGCTCTACATGCGTATTGTACGAATGGAACAAAAACTGTGATTCTACCATGTCTCAAGACACGCGCCGAATAACAGCAAAATCTCTCTCAATCTCATAAAAGAAACACCTATACAGGTGGTAGATTTGATAGGAGCGAT
>NC_043003.1:116442569-116455069 GCF_006345805.1 Octopus sinensis
GGTCGAGGGATCGCAGGTTCGAATCTCAGACCGGTCGATGTGTGTGTTTATGAGCGAAAACACCTAAGCTCCACGCGGCTCCGGCAGAAGGTAATGGCGAACTTCTGCTGACTCTTTTGCCACAACTTTCTCCAACTCCTTCCTCCTGCATCTTGCAGCTCACCTGCGACGGACCGGCGTCCCGTCCAGGTGGGGAAGCTATACGCCAAGAAACCGGGAAACTGGCCCTTATGAGCCAGGCATGGCTCGAGAAGGAACAAATAAATAAAAATAAAATATTATGGAAAGATACACGACTCTATGAACAAAACACTATAATAATAATGGCAGGAAAGATAATAATTAAAACAGGAAGTGCTTTTGATAACTCTTTCTTGCCGTCTGCGCACAATATAGATAAACCTATTTCATGCCCAAAACTTTGTGTTACTGCACAATATTAGAAATATTCTTCATACAACACTCACAGTATTAAAGACTATTTTTAATGTTGTTAGTGGCGTTTTACGGATGACTGCAGTTCTATCAGTAATTATGAGATTCAGGGAAAATTGGTTCAGGAACCGTCCTTTACTGTCCTAACAACCAAAATGCACAGCGCTCACTTTTCTGAATTATAGTGAAATTGTACAATACTAACCTTTTCATAACAGGATGGTATGATGAGATACACAAAAATATTAGCTTCGAAGACATCACAATACTGGGAACATTAGTAAATGTTTAGGAAAAGACCGAATATATCAAATACTCAAAATAATGCATGCGTACAAATACACATATGTATCAAACACGTTAATAACCGTTAACATCGGAGACTGTTACCAAGTAAGATGCTCCTCAATAGCTGTTGGGATTCAAGGCGGCGAGTTGGCAGAAAGTTAGCATGCCGGGCGAAATGCTTAGTGGTATTTCGTCTGCTGCTCTGTTCTGAGTTCAAATTCCGCCGAGGTCGACTTTGCCTTTCATCCTTTCGAGGTCGATTAAATAAGTACCAGTTACGCACTAGGGTCGATATAATCGACTTAATCCGTTTGTCTGTCCTTGTTTGTCCTCTCTGTGCTTAGCCCCTTGTGGGTAGTAAAGATATAGGTATTTCGTCTGACTTTACGTTCTGCTTTCAAATTCCGCCGAGGTCGACTTTGCCTTTCATCCTTTCGGGGTTGATTAAATAAGTACCAGTTACGCACTGGTGTCGATATAATCGACTTAATCCGTCTGTCTGTCCTTTTTTGTTTTCTCTGTGTTTAGCCCCTTGTGGGTAGTAAAGGAATAGGTATTTCGTCTGACTTTATGTTCTGAGTTCAAATTCCGCCGAGGTCGACTTTGCCTTTCATCATTCCGGGGTCGATAAATTAAGAACCAGTTGCATACTGGGGTCAATCAAATCGAATGGCTCCCGTCCCAAAAATTTCGAGCCTTGTGTCTAGAGTAGAAAAGAATATCTATTGGTATTCAGATAGTAGAGATAACATGAGAAATGATGCAACTTGATCTTGACCTGTGTCCTAATCTCCCGACACAAACTCACGCTCGCATAAGTTAACAATCTAATGTCAATAATTACATCCTTCTTTTACCTTGTACACGTCCAAAATATATTCCTATGTAGTTATACTCTCCCTATATATATACCACACGCTCACGTGGTCGCACATGTTGATCCTGTCATTTCTTACCAACGGACTCTTTATCTACTCTTTATCTACCACTTACGGATTTGTTTGAATACTTACACTCCGGCTGCACCTCCCCTACATACGGATCATTGTGGACTCTACTCTTGATGAGAAATCCTTGCAATACACCACGACTTCAAAAAACCTTTGAACTTTACGTAAAACTGTTATTATTGTCATTACTTTATTTTCATACTAGCAGTATCGCCCGGCGTTGCTCGGGTTTGTAAGGGAAGTAACTATATAAGCATTTTTAGAGAGTTATAGCCCAAAAATAGCAAAAGAATGCATTAAAAATGGAAAAAAATTATGGTAAATTTTTTTTAATCGTTGACTCATCGTAGACATTTTTAGAGAGTTACTTCCCTTATATAATAGCGAAAAATGCATTAAAATGGAAAAAATGATGGTAAATTATTTTTAAAATCGTAGACGCGCGCTAATACCCAGAAGGGCTCGATATGAATCACGACTATAAGATACCCGGTTTTGGTTAAACTGCACCGCAAAATGTGGGAGTAGTTAGGAATCTAAATCGTAGGAGACAAACACACAACTTCACTTTTATATATAAAGATTTATTTTTATACTTTCTAAACTTTCCTGTAACCACTACACACATTTTTTTCTCTCCTTGTTTTTTCTGTGTCCCTCTCTGTAGAAGAGCGTAGGCTCGAAACGTAAAAGACTTTTTCTATTCCTGAGCGTTATACTAATACATCTGTTTGTTGTTTAGACACCTATCTTCGTCTTTGTTTTTTTTTATCGTAAGTTCTCCCTTTATATTCTCAATACATCCATTAATGAAAAGAAAATGAGAACTTCCAGCGTCTTCTTTGCCGGACTGGCCGATGACTATGGTCACTTGACGATACTCTAAGACTACGTTTACTTAAAGCTTTAAAAATCGCAGTGTAAGAATTGCAGGAAGAATAAAAATCACCAATACCATATTCTTCGACATACAAACGACAGTACCTATATCCCATGCATATTTAGAGATGTATATTTAATATCTCATAATCCAACACGCAATACTCAGAGTTTGTTAGAGACAAGAAAGAGTCAACCTCAAAACCAGAAACAACCTGAAACACTATACACTAAACCAGTGTTTTTCAACCAGGGTTCGGTCAGTACAGTCCAGGGGTTCCGCAAGAAGTTACAAAACTGCTAAAATCGGCAGTAATTTTTAATTCTCCTGTGCAGATATGTGTGTATAAGACTATTAAATCATTGAACAGGGGTTCCTCGAGCCAGTGGAATGATTCCTTGGGGTTCCACTCCAGCAAAAAGTTTGAAAAGCACTACACTAAACCAACACAAACCGATGCCTATTACAAGAGATTTCCAAAACAAGAGATTAACAAAACTTAAAGGTGGGGATAACAGGCAAGCTTTTGTACCAAATACATAATTGAAAACAGCGGCAAAACGCTGTAGGGAATTATTAGTAAATGCACACAATGCAACTTTAATCAGACTTAGACACAGATGTGTTTGGGTGGTAAGAGGTTTGCTTCCCGACCACATGGTTTCGGTTTCAGTCCCACTGCGTGACACCTTGGGCAAGGGACTTCGATTATAGCCTCGGGCAGACCAAAGCATCGTGAGTGGATTGGAGAGATGAAAAATGAAAGAAGCCCATCGTATACGTATGTATGTCTGTGTGTATGCACGCGCTTGTATGTGATTTGTATTTGTGTTTGTACCTCAGTACCGCTCGACAAACAGTGATTGTGTGTTTGTGTCTCCGTGACTTAGCGGTTCGACAAGAGAGTCTTATAGAATAAGTATCAGGCCTTAGATAAATATAATAGGTCGATTCGTTCGGCTAAAATTCCTCAGTCAAGTGAAACAATTAACAGACAAAATATTTTATGCTAATACTCAAAATTCGGGCACTAAATCCCAAAACATAAAGACGGTGAGAGGAAGCGAAGAATATGCCCCATTTGCGCCTCATTCGGAAACGTGATCGCCTTCACCCGAACTTCCAAATCATGATAATGTAATCCACAAACCCAATAGGAACAGGGTTAGTTAAGGCCGCAAACATTCACAGATTAATTTTAGGTTTTAATACAACCACCGCAGTTACTAGCCAAGAACTTTTAATTATTTAATACTCCACCTTTCATGGTTAGAGAAATTCTTTCCTAAATGGCTGGTTTTCATTAAGTGTTTCTATAATTAAAGTCAATAAATTATAAAATGTTACGAGCGAGTGACCTTAGAAATGTGTTCGTTATTTATTAACGAATACAAACATTTGTTGCGACTTGGAAAAATATCAACTGCCTGAAATTTTAAATTATTGGGTATTGGTATACTTGGTATTGTCAACCAATATTCTGAATTAATTCAAATTACACCCTCAAAGCAGCAGCAGCAGCAGCAGCAACAGCAGCAGCGGCAGCAGCGGCAGCAGCAGCAGGCAGCAGCAGCAGTAGTAGTAGTAGTAGTAGTAGTAGTAGTAGTAGTAGTAGTGGTGGTGGTGGTGGTGGTGGCGGTGGTGGTGGTGGTGGCGGTGGTGGTGGTTGTAGTAGTAGTAGAAGTAGTAGTGGTAGTAGTTGTAGTAGTGGTAGTTTTGGTGGTGGTGGTGGTAGTGGTAGTAGTAGAAGTAGTAGTAGTAGTAGTTGTAGTAGTGGTGGTGGTGGTGGTGGTGGTTGTAGTAGTAGTAGTGGTAGTAGTAGTAGTAGTAGTAGTAGTAGTAGTGGTGGTGGTAGTAGTAGTTGTAGTAGTAGTAGTAGTAGTAGTAGTAGTCGTTCAGTCAGATGCATCTCGATGCTATGTCGAATGCTTTAAAATGTTGCTGATTGAAGGCGGATTACGTATATTTGTTCATCTTCCAAACTGGATAAGCGTGAATAATATGTGCAGCGCAGCAGATATAAGATCAACGTTTCACTCACAGAGTTGTGCCTGCTTTAGAAACAAACAGCTGTTGAAATCTAAAGATTTTCTTCTTTTTTTTTTTTTTTGCTTTTTCTGTTCTTTTTTTTTTTTTTCGTTTTTGGCTCTGAAAAAGAACATCTTTTCACTTTCTGTAAATACATTGACAGGTTAACAATAAACTACATACATCAGTAGGTAGCCGAGCATATCAATAGTTGCTGGGTTAGAAAGGTTACGAGAGAATGTTCTTGGTGAGTATTTGATAACCTTGAGCATTTGTATGCATGTCATCGGCCTTCATTCAATAGCTTGCGAAGGTGTGGTAGTAAACGGCTGGATTTAGTTCTTATACCAACACTAACAAAAATAGCAGTAGCATCTCGCAGAACAAGATGGAACTAAATATCAATAATATAAATCATATTAATTCTGCTCAGTAACTAAATGCCACCAGTATTAATAGACCACTATTTTCGTCCAAACAAAAAAAGTATGTTTCAAGATATATAGATGGGAAAATATTTCAAATATATTGATATGTATGTGTGTCTGTGTGTCTGTGTATATGTTTGAGTGTGGTGGGGGTGTATGTATGTAAGTGTATATATCTGTATGCATGTATACGCATGCATACATGAATCTATCTCTGATTTTCTCATTATGAAGACTGCCCCGAATTAATGCAAAAGTGGGCATAACGCTTTTGTTGACTGGAATTTCTCTGTCAACTTGGTCATTTTCGTAGAGTAATTCTTCCTCGAATACAGACTCCAACGCCAACGATTCATTGTCCCAGTATTGAATCCAGCCCTTTGTATCAATTTATGCAGTACCAGCTTCAGCTGTCACCAACTCGTTGCCCAAGAAGACTGAACCAAATAGACTGAAGCCAGTTGGCACCAGATTCGGGTTCTACATCGGTCCAGCCAATTTACCGATTATCTGACGCGATACCAAAACGTGTGTTCACTCTAGTTCTCCTTCGTCAATAACTCAATGATTATCAAATTATATTAACAAACTCCCCTAACTGGATATGTAAAACCACCAAACCTTTTAAGTTTTAAACAATAATCAATAACTAATTATCTTAATCATTTTCATAATACTTAGGTAAATAAAAATCAATTTTTACACTACAAAAAAAACAGGGTATCTAATTCTAGTTTATTCTCAAAATTCCAAAGTACTAACAATAAAGAAAAACAAAAAAAAAACGAATCAATTCTAAAAATTTTACCAAAAAAACAACTATAAAATGTTCTTTTACAAAAATTCACATCTTACTTTACTTTAAACCAAAACCTTTTAATCTTAATCGTCGCTCCTACTTGGAGCCCTTAATTTTCTTCTAATGAATAAAAGAATGAAATGTTATTATTAAATGGGCGAGCTGGCAGAAACGTTAGCAGGCCGGGCGAAATGCATAGCCATATTTCGTCTGTCGTTACATTCTGAGTTCAAATTTCGCGGAGGTCGACTTTGCCTTTCATCCTTTCGGGGTCGATAAACTAAGTACCAATAACGCTTACGCACTGGGGTCGATGTAATCGATTTAATACCTATGTCTGCCCTTGTTTGTCCCCTCTATGTTTAGCCCCTTGTGGGTAATAAAGAAATAGGTATTATAGGGGTAGAGTCATTCTAACACGTCCAAATTAAAAGATCTTTGTCAGATTTCAGAAATAATCTTTGTGTGTTTTATTTTCTGTGTGTGTGTGAGTGTGCGCTTGTGCCTAGGTATATGTTTGTTAATATAATTATTAGACGTCGTTTGCTTAAATGGCGGTGTATGTGACACAAGCGGTCAAGTGGTTTCGGGTATATGACAATTTTTCCCCTTACTGAAAAAGTGTGATAGTGTAGTCAAACCACCAATGATTCGCACAGAAAAGATTCATTTAAACCGGTTTACGTACTTTTTACCGTTTCATCGAAAATGTTAACCTTTATGTATCCCCGGTGAAAGAAAACTGCACATATACATATACCACATATATATAATTTAATCCATAAATCATATATAAGTGTGTGTGTGTGTGTGTGTGTGTGTGTGTATGTGTGTGATGGATATATGTATATATATATATATATATATATACATACATACATATATATATATATATAATATATATATATATATATATATATATGTATGTATGTATACATACATATATCCATCACACACACATATATATATACATCTAATATAGGATAAAAAATTTTTCGAAAAAAATGTTATCATTGGCCAGCATATTAAAAAAATACATTTAAAGGTTAAATTTATAAACTTATAAACAAGGGCAAAAGAAAAAAATTTCTAATGCCAAATATATATGCCGAAATAGACTTAATCGTCAATAACCATATAATTTATCACTATAAGCACATATCTCGAAAAGACCGACAGAAATTTCTAAAAAATTCCGTTATTACCATATCGGGCCCGATTTCAGAGTTAGTTTTTCGAGATACGTGCTTATAGTGATAAATTATATGATTATTGATGATTAAGTCTATTTCGGCATATTTGGCATTAGAATTTTTTTCTTTTGCTCTTGTTTATAATTTGCTTTCATATATATATATATTTATATATTGCCGAAACTATGCATAGTCCAGAAAGGAGAGGGTAAACGTTTTTATTTCTCTTTCCATTTCAGAATTACAACTATTAGTGGTTTGGAGTTTGGCTGCTCTTTCTAGTGAGTCGGATGTCCTATTATGGCCATCCCTTATATGTTTGAATGTATATATATATATATATATAATATATATATATATATATATATATATTCCTAAAAATTGAAATTTATTCGTGCAATATTCACCACAAAAATTAAATAATATATACATCTCCGAAATATAATGAGGTATCAGACAACACGATCCCTTCATTTAAGTAAGCAATAAAGAGATGTGATTAATTCCATACCAGTTCTACGTATAGTAGTTCCAGTTTCCTCCAATCAACAAATAGTACTTGTAATCGTGAATACTTCATCATATTTGGTAGCAGTTTTTGCACTGATAATGGCAAAACGTCGCATCATCAGAAGGAACACTGCATATTTTACTTTCTTTATACGGAAAATTAAACACAAATCTATAGATTTCGACTCTTTTGCTTAGCAGTATTGTAAAATAATTGGCAACGTAAAATAACTTAATCGAAGAATTTGCATGACGCTTAATTAATGAGAGATGTAAAGTGAAGCTTCTGCGATATGTGTGTAGTAAGTGTATTTTAATCTCACTGTAGAGAGATGATCCTGCGGTTTAATCGCATATTTTTCTCGGTGACCAGAAAAGTTATATCGATGTCACGTGTTTCAACCTTTTCACCACTTCACATTTTATTTGTCGTTCGTTGTCTTGACCGAAGATAAATCAGTAAAAGACATTGGAAATATTGAGAATGATCGTTATTCTTCTTCTGGCAAGAGGGGAAAACAAAATTGTGACATTGTACAATTTTATCCGTATCAACCTGTATTTACGAAAAAGCCTGTCAATCCTCATCTGTAGATGTTTCTCCAAAATAGATATTCGATCCGTCATGGACATGATAAGCATCGTTGCTACACCCGATCTTATACGTTGCTGACACTTCGCATTCTGACAGCAGCAACACATCTTCACAATGTCATGTTTAGACATTTCTTATTGTGTTTATACTTTTTACAAAGATCTGGCAACCCTATTTTGGGGAATAACGAATGACGTATGGAGGGGAATTTCAACCTTCTAATGTTGTACTGTTGTATGTGACAGCTTATGCCTCTGTATAACGTGGTCGTTCAAAAATATATTTCTTGTTATGTGAAATATTCAGTATTCATTCTGATGATGAGACATTTTGCCATTATCAGTGCAAGAACTGATAATGGCGAAATGACTCTTTGTTGACTGAAAGGAACTGGAACTACTATATGTAGAACTGGTATGGAATTAATCACATCTCTTTATTGCTTACTTAAATGAAGGGATCGTGTTGTCTGATACCTCATTGTATTTCGAAGATGTATATATTATATAATTTTTGTGGTGTATATTGCATGAAATATTTTCAGTTTTTAGGAATACATATATATATATATATATATATATATATATAATATATATATATATATATATATATATATATATATATATACATACATATATCCATCACACACACACACACACAGACACTTATATATGATTTATGTATTAAATTATGTATATGTGCAGTTTTATATGCTTTGTTTTATGTATGTCTTTTCATGCATATATCTACACATCTAGACATGCTCATACACACTTAAATTATAAACATCTGGAAAGTTTTACAGATTGTTTACAGTTCTAATGGTGGCTTGGATCTGTAGTCTTGAAATCAAATTTCTCCTTTTGAGAAATCTAATTTCTCAAGGTTGTTATTTAGGCAATGTGTAACATATCCTAGTGTCCCAATATTTACAAGTATGAACCTAAACTTCTAATCCAAGTAGAGTAACTAAGGATTTCTCAATATGTATGTATGTTTCCCAGGTCATTTCATAAAATTCAATAACATATGAAATGACCACTTCAGTTGATACGGTTACCTTCCTAGAGATGGACTGATCATCTCGGCATTACTAGAAAGAATGCCTTATGTGTTTAGTGAAGAGGGTGGTATGGCCAACTTCATCAAAAATATTCTCAGTCTTTATGATAAGAATTTGAAAAGAAAAAAAAACACTCCTCTTAAATGGTTAAAAAGATTTTAGAAGGATAGTTTCGGCTTAAAAGTTGCTTCGCGAATAGTTCATCTTGTTCAGTGAAATGGCGATCATTTTTCCCGAACGTGATCAAAATAGACCAGCTAATTTTTGGTGAAGAGTCCGAGAAGAGCAATTCAAACCATTCAACAAGTGAACGGTAACTACAGCGGATTAGAATATTGCCGAGCAGCACCAGTATATATCTTCACTTTTTTACACAGTGGTGAGCGCATGTTACCATTTTTGAACTAGCGAGAAGTGGGCTTTTCATGAGAATGTGTCAGTTGGTGCAAAAAATAGCTTAATTATGGTAAATTAGTCAAACCACAACCCGAATCAGACCTTCCCATAAGAAAACTATTGGTTAATGTTTGGTGGGATTATATCTGTGTGATTCATGTACAGTGCTGTCAGTTAATGTAATGGTTAAAACAGGCAATTACTGTCCTCAGTTAGAACATTAAAACAGTTTCGAGGAAGAAGCTTGCTATAATAAAGTGCATAGGAGTGTTGTGCCGCCATAATAATGCGCGGCTTTATGCAATAATCATGTCTGAAAACCTCGGCCGGGAAAACCAAAGTAAAAAAATCTTATTCATCGGAGAACGTGATGAATTAGTTTTTTTTTTAAATCGCTTGAAAAAGATGAAAGTTTCCTTTCAAAACTCTTTTTCCTAAAATAATAATAACTTTCCACAAATGGTATTCACTAGTGAAAACGAAGCCATTAGTTACGTGCAGTTAATAGAGTAGATGTTTCTGTTTCACCATTAAACAGTTTTAATGATTGTGAAGAATGTCAATGAATTCCTTTAAATTTTATAGTTTCCATAATGACTTTAACCAATCACTTGAACGCCCAACTAAAAATTTTAATTGTTTCCTTACACCTTATTTCCTTGCTACTTTAGAAATCATGTCGAAATTTCTAGTTTGGTTTTCTTTTCCGTAATTTACTTTTTTTTATTTTTTTGTGGCACTTTAAATTTTGAATTTCTGTTGATACCATATTTCTATCGGTTCACTTTCCAACCATAATTAGCCTTCCCTTCTGAATATGAGCAATTAACTTTATTGAAATTTAATTTCATTTTAGTAATTATACGAATTTTAAAATTTAGTTTAGATTTATTCTTACAATAACCAGTGATGTATACTAGTCTCCATTTTAATTAATAATTGATGTTTCATTCCATAATAGTAAATGGTTATCTCTTTCATTTCAATGTCCTACGTTCCTTCTCTTACAGGAAGTTTACTCATTTTATCAAAGGCCTTCCGCAAAGCTGGCGTGGAAATGTATGCAATTCTTTAGTCCTTACTAGATTTCAATATGTTTGTACTAGTGAGGTATTTTCGTTCTCTATTATTAATTTGTGATTACTGTTTTGGGGTTGTTACATACTCTAAAAATGTTCTAATACATTATAGTTTTCGGATTGATGATACAAAACAATTACAGTGAATTATCGCCTAATTTGTACTTTATGTTTCCGAGTACACAAACTTATTTATGTAAGATCACCTGGATATTTATTTTTCCAGAATTTGTTCATTATATGTCCAATGCCTTCCTGATGAGATGAGGTGAGATTCGTTAAGGCGGCGAGCTGGCAGAATCATTAGCACGCCGGGCGGAATGCGTAGCCGTATTTCGTCTGCCGTTGCGTTCAAATTCCGCCGAAGTCGACTTTCCTTTTCATCCTTTCGGGGTCGATTAAATAAGTACCAGTTACGCACTGGGGTCGATGTAATCGACTTAATCCGTTTGTCTGTCCTTATTTGTCCCCTCTATGTTTAGCCCCTTGTGGGTAATAAAAAAATATAAGATGTGGTAAGATTCGTTTAAGACTGGAGCATTTGCCAATTCTGGACTCCACACAGTCCATTTAATTGACAATTTCCCAGGATTAACACATATACTCTATTTTCTATTTTAAAAACATTTATATTGCGTTTAATTCAAGAGATTTCACAGTAACGAAAAGTTTTTGAATCGTTAAAACATAGCCGTTACCTACAAGTGTAAAGGTTTGAAATTTCTAAACATCATTATTAATCATGCTGATACATAAACATATGTACAAAAATCTTTATATATAAAAGTGAAGTTGTGTGCTGTCTCCTACGATTTAGATTCCTAACTACTCCCACATTTTGCGGTGCAGTGTAACCAAAAGCGGGTATCTTATAGTCGTGATTCATAACGAGCCCTTCTGGGTATTAGCGCGCGTCTACGATGAGTCTACGATTTTAAAACAAATTTACCATCATTTTTTTCCATTTTAATGCATTCTTTTCGCTATTATATAAGGGAAGTAACCCTCTAAAAATGTATACGATGAGTCAACGATTTAATAAAAATACCATCGTTTTTTTCCATTTTTTAATGCATATTTTTGCTATATTTTGGTTATAACTCTCTAAAAATGCTTATATATTATTTCCCTTACAAACCCGAGCAACGCCGGGCGATACTGCTAGTAATATATAATATAATCCTGGTGAATTCCAAGTGTAATTCTATCTCGGATTGAATGTTCAATGAGACTATATCAATATGCACACCACCAATCACACACTGTTTATTATCGTCTAATAAATGAGGAAGAGCTTTTGAGAAATAAACTGTTAAAAGATTAAAAACAAAACAAGTTTTGCCCTGAAAAGAAAAGAAAAGTGAAGTTTAAGACGAAAATAAACGAAAGATGGCTGCAAACAAAGAGAATTCAAACAAAATATACATATAGATTGGAAGAACGAACGGCAGAGAGTATGCACGTTGTCAAGTATAAAATTTTGAGACGGCATATTCATGTTAAGAATAAATATAAGACGTTAGAAAAAAAGCAATCAAAGAGGAAGACTGATGCCAAATATAGAGTGTCACAGCGTGTTTGTGGTAGGAGGGAAAATATATTTGTGAAAGAAAAAAAAACATAGCTAGTATGAAATTTCGGAAATTATACCTAGCTGTCAATATGATATACACATATAAATTATAAATCAATATACATAGATACATATATATATGTATATCTATATATATATATACACATACATGTATATATAAAATATATGAATATATATATATATATATATATATATATATATATTATATATATATATATATATATATATGTATATATATATATATATATATTATATATATATA
>NC_043003.1:116457569-116492569 GCF_006345805.1 Octopus sinensis
AGTTGATAAATACCACCTCTTGATCCCCTCCATTTTCTTATTGCTACATATATATATATATATATATATATATATATATATATATATATATATATTTATTTATTTCACATATATATATATACCAGGTGTATTCAAATTACCTGGAAACGTTTTCTGTAGGACAAACCCGTTGTAGTTCAGGCTACCACCATTAGAAATCACTTGATGCGGTCCTTAGGCATCCGTCTGCCGGCCGGAGTTGCAGGGTGATTTTCTACTGCGTCTTTGTTTCGCAGTGCTTCTACCCTCTTCGTCGATTTTGGGGGTGGATAAAAGGAGGGAACAACGTGCTTCCGTGAAATTCTGTTTTCTGCTGGAGAATACGGAGGCCAAAACAGTTAAAATTCTTCAAACCGCTTACAAGGACGCTGCCATGAGTAAAACACAAGTTCACCAGCAGTTTTCACGCTTTATGAATGGTCGCTTGTCACTTGGAGATCAACACCGTTCAGGTCGAACATCGACCTTCCAAACGAATGAAAATATGAAAATTCAAGAACTGTTCTTGTAGGTCCGTCACGAAAATCTTGACGAACATTGTTGATATGACTGATGTCTGCTAGAGCTCCTGCCAACGAACTTTGAGCTAGGAATAGTGAATGAAACGAGTTACAGCAAAATTTGTGTCTTTCTTCCTCACGGAAGATCAAGAGCAATCATGACTGAAAGTGTGTCGTGAAATGAAAGAAGAGTTTGAAGTTGATCCGGGTCTTTTTCCAAGATCACCAATAGTGGCGAAAGCCGGTGCTACAGAATATGCAGATGTGGAATATGTGAAAAGCATAGCTTTCAACAGGAGTTCCCACACTGCTTCGAGTCGTAGAAAACGCGTCTGGACAGATGAATTACTTCAAATGGAGAATGCCTTGAAGGCGATAAAAAGTGTAAACATGTAAAATTAAGTGAATAAAATAACATTGCGAAATTCCGGTTCCTTTTGGGTACCCGCCTCATATATATATATATATATATATTATATATATATATATATATATATATATATATATATATATAACAGATGTAAGACAGAAGATAGAATATACGATAATATATTAGTATATATTTATATATGTGTGTGCGTGTGTGTAAGTATATGTGTGAATATCTCCGTGTGTGTGTGTAACCAATTATGCGGATAAACATATTAAATAGAACACCTTGTTTAATATACACAATATAAACATGTGTATAATATCTCTCTCTCTCTCTCTCTCTCTCTATATATATATATAATATATATATATATATTATATATATATATATATATACATATGTATGTATATGTATGTATGTATATGTATATGTATATATATACATGCAAACAGAAAGAAAGCAAGAATTGAAAATTTAAGCCTATATGAATATCTATATTAATAGATCAAACTTACACAGGATACAAACGACCAAATTGTTGTTATGAATCCTACACCTGTTTCTGGGGATCGGAGTTCCATCGTAATGTTGGTAGATGTTGTTCATCATAATGCGCAGCCGGTAATGGACGCAAATAAACACTGGATATATCAAGCCTCCGTCATCAGGGTAAAAAAATGTCTTACATTTCAGATAATGAGGCAGAGCGGTTTACAGTTTGAATGTTAAATGTAGAGAGCAAGCAGTATTAGAGACCGGAAGTAGGGGGCTCCGTGAGGTTGTGGTGAGTGTTGAGGCAAAGAAAGGTGAAAAGAGATGATAGAGTGAGTTGAGGTAGATGGAGAGGGTTAAAAATCAAAGTATTAGGGAGGTAGTTACAGAGAGAGTTAGGAGATGAGAAGGAGAAGAAGGATGGTGGTAATTGAAGGGTGGTCGATTGTTATTGGGTTTGTGAATAGATGTCAAAACTTGGTGATAATGTCTATAGAACTACCGGAAGATTAGACAGTGAGAAACGAGAGAGCAATTATTAGAGAAGGACATGAGTCTAATTCATAAATGTTTATAGGGTGTCTAAGAGGGAAATCGAAGACAGAAGTTATGTTGGCGGCTGAGGGAGATTACTGAGGTTTGTTCCCCACAGACTGTGCATCCATAAAGCACAAAATTAAAATTTCTACTCATTAAGCAAATTGCTTATAGAATGAACCCACAGAAAGAAACATACGAGCTAGCAAACTTTCCACCTACACACATCCTCTCGTGAACTTCAAAGAACAAGATAAACAAATTTCTATACTAATAACACCACGAAATGCGCAACTAATAACCCCCAGCTTCCAAATACAGACAGGAAGCAGCCTTGATAACAACAAGTAAAGAAACTAACCTGTTAAAACATACTAACTACTTGCATTTGGAACCCTTAAAACTTTCCATTACAGAAAAGCTGTCACACTTAGTTTCTAAGTGTTTTAAAATACTCGATTAAAGCAAAAGATTAAATGCAATAAACGAAATTTAACTAAAACTAATGGCATGTCCCTTGATCAAAAAGACTCCTTATACCCACCCCTACGACATAATTACCACTCAACTTAAACCCACACACTAAAGGAAGATTTTTACCTAAACAAAGACTTTGTGTGTGCGTTTATTTGTGCGTGTGTTTGTTTGTGTGTGTGTGTGTGTATGTGTGTGTGTGTTCTAAGTTAACTAAGTACACTAAGAGATTGCGTGTTTGTAAATTCACCATCCAATGGAAGTTCTACAAATGGGTCGTAGTGAAATAGTCTGTGTATTGCAGAGGGGGATCAAGATAACCCGCTCCATTGAAAGGTGACCAATAATTACCAAAATTCAAGCAGAGAAATAATCACAAATTTCTAGTTGCCAAGATATCACCCATGCCAAATTAACACTACATTTAATTAACGACCAAATGAGCAAATTTTAATTTCTATCTCAATTTTAATTTACTACCAATTAGCCTCAGTAAAATTCGACTACCAATCTTCACTACAAACGCAGTACTGAGGCAACGAATACATCAACACCATTAGCCAAGACCGAACACCACCGTCACCACCATCGGGTGGTTTACACCAAGTGACCAAGTGTCCACGTCTGCACTTGTACAATCATAAAGTATTTTCATAATTTAAGAATTTTTTTCAACACGACTTTAAATACGCCATCCTGTATAGTATTATGATTGTTTCAGTAACGGGTCTCTTGTCCAAGCTTGATTGACGCGTTCACCACCACAGCCTCGTTTAGGCTTAGCAGCCATTCCTGTTTGTTTTCACTGTCCTGTTTCTGTTACCTATTTTGACCCTCCACAAACTCCCAAATTTTATTTAATTTGCTTTGCGGCAGCAACAGTTTTATCGAAAGCATATATTGTTGTTAAATCCTCGAAATGCGAGACTAGAAAAACAGCCACCAACTGATGAAGTGTCGTTCTTTGCGTTGTTGTTATTTCTTATTTTCCTGTTGTGTCTTTCGTCGTTCGAAAGAATATTTCATATTCCATGTACTCGTACTTCGTACTTTTTTGTTGTACACGTTTCATGAAGTTCTGTGTCCACATATGCATATATATATACGTATAGATGCAAGTATGTACATATACGCATGTATATATGCACACACACACACACACACACACACACACACACATATACATATATATATATATATATATATATATATATATAAATAAATATAAGAGAGTGGTCACTATATGGCTCACTCTAGCACCAGTTAATCCAAAAGGTTTCAACCACGAAAATACATGTTTCCCATGAAAGTCAGTACGATCGTTAGCTCACACGGACAGGGCAAATAAAAAATAACAAAAATACAGATTATTTTGGGACAATTGTTTCGCTATTAATGAATTAAATGTAATTTTACTTACAAAAAAAATCCATTTGTAGCTCGTCAGCCAAAACTATCTGGATGAAATCCACTCAATCACACGCCAGATTTTACCATAACGATAAATACGCGTGTGGTTCAATTGATTACATCCGACGTTATAATTCAAATGCCCCAACTAACAGCGCGCCAAACTTTCACGGAAAACAAATACAGCATTTAGAAATAAATGCAGCATAATTATAATTAATTAATAAGGGTGAGAGAATTAGATACTAATTTAATAGTAATCTATTCAACACCAAGTGGCCTAGTGCTCCGAGAAACCTGAATATTATAATATTTTATAACATATTATAATATTTTTACAAAATAAATATAAGAGAGTGGTCACTATATGGCTCACTCTAGCACCAGTTAATCCAAAAGGTTTCAACCACGAAAATACATGTTTCCCATGAAAGTCAGTACGATTGTTAGCTCACACGGACAGGGCAAATAAAAAATAACAAAAATACAGATTATTTTGGACAATTGTTTCGCTATTAATGAATTAAATGTAATTTTACTTACAAAAAAAATCCATTTGTAGCTCGTCAGCCAAAACTATCTGGATGAAATCCACTCAATCACACGCCAGATTTTACCATAACGATAAATACGCGTGTGGTTCAATTGATTACATCCGACGTTATAATTCAAATGCCCCAACTAACAGCGCGCCAAACTTTCACGGAAAACAAATACAGCATTTAGAAATAAATGCAGCATAATTATAATTAATTAATAAGGGTGAGAGAATAGATACTAATTTAATAGTATATCTATTCAACACCAAGTGGCCTAGTGCTCCGAGAAACCTGGATTATTATAATATTTATAAACATATTAGAATATTTTTACAAAATACATATAAGAGAGTGGTCACTATATGGCTCACTCTAGCACCAGTTAATCAAAAGATAACTGGTGCTAGAGTGAGCCATATAGTGACCACTCTCTTATATTATTTTGTAAAAATATTATAATATGTTATAAAATATTATAATAATCCAGGTTTCTCGGAGCACTAGGCCACTTGGTGTTGAATCGATATACTATTAAATTAGTATCTAATTCTCTCACCTTATTAATTAATTATAATTATGCTGCATTTATTTCTAAATGCTGTATTTGTTTTCCGTGAAAGTTTGGCGCGCTGTTAGTTGGGGCATTTGAATTATAACGTCGGATGTAATCAATTGAACCACACGCGTATTTATCGTTATGGTAAAATCTGGCGTGTGATTGAGTGGATTTCATCCAGATAGTTTTGGCTGACGAGCTACAAATGGATTTTTTTTTGTAAGTAAAATTACATTTAATTCATTAATAGCGAAACAATTGTCCCAAAATAATCTGTATTTTGTTATTTTTTATTTGCCCTGTCCGTGTGAGCTAACGATCGTACTGACTTTCATGGGAACATGTATTTTCGTGGTTGAAACCTTTTGGATTAACTGGTGCTAGAGTGAGCCATATAGTGACCACTCTCTTATATTTATTTTGTAAAAAATTATAATATGTTATAAAATATTATATAATCCAGGTTTCTCGGAGCACTAGGCCACTTGGTGTTGAATAGATATACTATTAAATTAGTATCTATCTCTCCACCCTTATTAATTAATTATAATTATGCTGCATTTATTTCTAAATGCTGTATTTGTTTTCCGTGAAAGTTTGGCGCGCTGTTAGTTGGGGCATTTGAATTATAACGTCGGATGTAATCAATGAACCACACGCGTATTTATCGTTATGGTAAAATCTGGCGTGTGATTGAGTGGATTTCATCCAGATAGTTTTGGCTGACGAGCTACAAATGGATTTTTTTGTAAGTAAAATTACATTTAATTCATAATAGCGTAGCGAACCAATTGTCCAAAATAATCTGTGTTTTTGGTATTTTTTTATTGCCCTGTCCGTGTGAGCTAACGATCGTACTGACTTTCATGGGAAACATGTATTTTTTGTGGTTGAAACCTTTTGGATTAACTGGTGCTAGAGTGAGCCATATAGTGACCACTCTCTTATATTTATTTTGTAAAAATATATAATATGTTATAAAATATTATAATAATCCAGGTTTCTCGGAGCACTAGGCCACTTGGTGTTGAATAGATATACTATTAAATTAGTATATAATTCTCTCACCCTTATTAATTAATTATAATTATGCTGCATTTATTTCTAAATGCTGTATTTGTTTTCGTGAAAAGTTTGGCGCGCTGTTAGTTGGGGCATTTGAATTATAACGTCGGATGTAATCAATTGAACCACACGCGTATTTATCGTTATGGTAAAATCTGGCGTGTGATTGAGTGGATTTCATCCAGATAGTTTTGGCTGACGAGCTACAAATGGATTTTTTTTTGTAAGTAAAATTACATTTAATTCATTAATAGCGAAACAATTGTCCCAAAATAATCTGTATTTTTGTTATTTTTTATTTGCCCTGTCCGTGTGAGCTAACGATCGTACTGACTTTCATGGGAAACATGTATTTTCGTGGTTGAAACCTTTTGGATTAACTGGTGCTAGAGTGAGCCATATAGTGACCACTCTCTTATATTTATTTTGTAAAAATATTATAATATGTTAAAATATATAATAATCCAGGTTTCTCGGAGCACTAGGCCACTTGTTTTGATAGATATACTATTAAATTAGTATCTAATTCTCTCACCCTTATTAATTAATTATAATTATGCTGCATTTATTTCTAAATGCTGTATTTGTTTTCCGTGAAAGTTTGGCGCGCTGTTAGTTGGGGCATTTGAATTATAACGTCGGATGTAATCAATTGAACCACACGCGTATTTATCGTTATGGTAAAATCTGGCGTGTGATTGAGTGGATTTCATCCAGATAGTTTTGGGACGAGCTACAAATGGATTTTTTTTGTAAGTAAAATTACATTTAATTCATTAATAGCGAAACAATTGTCCCAAAATAATCTGTATTTTTGTTATTTTTTATTTGCCCTGTCCGTGTGAGCTAACGATCGTACTGACTTTCATGGGAACATGATTTTCGTGGTTGAAACCTTTTGGATTAACTGGTGCTAGAGTGAGCCATATAGTGACCACTCTCTTATATTATTTTGTAAAAATATATATATGTTATAAAATATTATAATAATCCAGGTTTCTCGGAGCACTAGGCCACTGGTGTTGAATAGATATACTATTAAATTAGTATCTAATTCTCTCACCTTATTAATTAATTATAATTATGCTGCATTTATTTCTAAATGCTGTATTTGTTTTCCGTGAAAGTTTGGCGCGCTGTTAGTTGGGGCATTTGAATTATAACGTCGGATGTAATCAATTGAACCACACGCGTATTTCGTTATGGTAAAATCTGGCGTGTGATTGAGTGGATTTCATCCAGATAGTTTTGGCTGACGAGCTACAAATGGATTTTTTTTTGTAAGTAAAATTACATTTAATTCATTAATAGCGAAACAATTGTCCAAAATAATCTGTATTTTTGTTATTTTTTATTGCCCTGTCCGTGTGAGCTAACGATCGTACTGACTTTCATGGGAAACATGTTTTTCGTGGTTGAAACCTTTGGATTAACTGGTGCTAGAGTGAGCCATATAGTGACCACTCTCTTATATTTATTTTGTAAAAATATTATAATATGTTATAAAATATTATAATAATCCAGGTTTCTCGGAGCACTAGGCCACTGGTGTTGAATAGATATACTATTAAATTAGTATCTAATTCTCTCACCCTTATTAATTAATTATAATTATGCTGCATTTATTTCTAAATGCTGTATTTGTTTTCCGTGAAAGTTTGGCGCGCTGTTAGTTGGGGCATTTGAATATAACGTCGGATGTAATCAATTGAACCACACGCGTATTTATCGTTATGGTAAAATCTGGCGTGTGATGAGTGGATTTCATCCAGATAGTTTTGGCTGACGAGCTACAAATGGATTTTTTTTTGTAAGTAAAATTACATTTAATTCATTAATAGCGAAACAATTGTCCAAATAAATCTGTATTTTTGTTTTTTTATTTGCCTGTCCGTGTGAGCTAACGATCGTACTGACTTTCATGGGAAACATGTATTTTCGTGGTTGAAACCTTTTGGATTAACTGGTGCTAGAGTGAGCCATATAGTGACCACTCTCTTATATTTATTTTGTAAATATTATAATATGTTATAAAAATATTATAATCAGGTTTCTCGGAGCACTAGGCCACTTGGTGTTGAATAGATATACTATTAAATTAGTATCTAATTCTCTCACCCTTATTAATTAATTATAATTATGCTGCATTATTTCTAAATGCTGTATTTGTTTTCCGTGAAAGTTTGGCGCGCGTTAGTAGTTGGGGCATTTGAATTATAACGTCGGATGTAATCAATTGAACCACACGCGTATTTATCGTTATGGTAAAATCTGGCGTGTGATTGAGTGGATTTCATCCAGATAGTTTTGGCTGACGAGCTACAAATGGATTTTTTTTGTAAGTAAAATTACATTTAATTCATTAATAGCGAAACAATTGTCCCAAAATAATCTGTATTTTTGTTATTTTTTATTTGCCCTGTCCGTGTGAGCTAACGATCGTACTGACTTTCATGGGAAACATGTATTTTCGTGGTTGAAACCTTTGGATTAACTGGTGCTAGAGTGAGCCATATAGTGACCACTCTCTTATATTATTTTGTAAAAATATATAATATGTTATAAAATATTATAATAATCCAGGTTTCTCGGAGCACTAGGCCACTTGGTGTTGAATAGATATACTATTAAATAGTATCTAATTCTCTCCCCTTATTAATTAATTATAAATGCTGCATTTATTTCTAAATGCTGTATTTGTTTTCCGTGAAAGTTGGCGCGCTGTTAGTTGGGGCATTTGAATTATAACGTCGGATGTAATCAATTGAACCACACGCGTATTTATCGTTATGGTAAAATCTGGCGTGTGATTGAGTGGATTTCATCCAGATAGTTTTGGGACTGAGCTACAAATGGATTTTTTTGTAAGAAATTACAATTAATTCATTAATAGCGAAACAATTGTCCCAAATAATCTGTTATTTGTTATTTTTTATTTGCCCTGTCCGTGAGCTAACGATCGTACTGACTTTCATGGGAAACATGTATTTCGTGGTTGAAACCTTTTGGATTAACTGGTGCTAGAGTGAGCCATATAGTGACCACTCTCTTATATTTATTTTGTAAAAATATTATATATGTTATAAAATATTATAATAATCCAGGTTTCTCGGAGCACTAGGCCACTTGGTGTTGAATAGATATACTATTAATTAGTATCTAATTCTCTCACCCTTATTAATTAATTATAATTATGCTGCATTATTTCTAAATGCTGTATTGTTTTCCGTGAAAGTTTGGCGCGTTGTTAGTTGGGGCATTTGAATTATAACGTCGGATGTAATCAATTGAACCACACGCGTATTTATCGTTATGGTAAAATCTGGCGTGTGATTGAGTGGATTTCATCCAGATAGTTTTGGCTGACGAGCTACAAATGGATTTTTTTTGTAAGTAAAATTACATTAATTCATTAATAGCGAAACAATTGTCCCAAAATATTCTGTATTTTTGTTATTTTTTATTTGCCCTGTCCGTGTGAGCTAACGATCGTACTGACTTTCATGGGAAACATGTATTTTCGTGGTTGAAACCTTTTGGATTAACTGGTGCTAGAGTGAGCCATATAGTGACCACTCTCTTATATTTATTTTGTAAAAATATTATAATATGTTATAAAATATTATAATAATCCAGGTTTCTCGGAGCACTAGGCCACTTGGTGTTGAATAGATATACTATTAAATTAGTATCAATTCTCTCACCCTTATTAATTAATTATATATATATATATATATATAATATATATATATATATATATATATTTTTATTAGAAAAAATAAGATATTCAGAGACCTGGATATATGTACATATACAAATATTTATTAACATATCATATGTTTTTACAAATCACACTCTAATAGATTCTTCAAATTTACATACATATATATATATATATATATATATATATATATATGAATACATTCATATATACGGTCATGAATACATATATATATATATATGAATAAATGAAAGAATGGAGTCGAACGAAGATGTTAACAAGATTCCTTTACTTACTCTGACGTGAATTTGCTACCCAGGTTTCGGTTAAACGAAGTTTCCATGCTGACGATAAACATAGGATAATTCATTCACCTATTTATATATATATATATATATATATATATATATATATATATTATTTATATTAGTATATGATTGAACTTCCAAGTAGTTTTATATATATATGTGTGTGAGTGTGTGTGTGTGTGTGTCGGTGTGTATAACATTACCATTTGATTAGGAGGAGGAGTTACAGACTTACAATTTAGAGGATAATTAGAAGTTCGTACGGGACAACTTGCTACGAGGCACAGGCCAAATCAGTGGTTGTTGCAAGGCTTCTACCTGACCTAGAGTGATGTTGTGGTGGTGGAACAGTACAGTTGACAGTGCTTGGAAGGACTGGAACGGTGGCGGTAACGGGGTGAATAAGAAAGAAAGAAATTTGACAATGTTATGCAGTGTGACAAGCGGCGGCGTAAAGTGTTTCGGCGGCGAGATGGTAGAATCGTTAGCACGCTGAGCGTAATGCTTAGCAGTATTTCGTCTGCGGTTACGTTCTGAGTTCAAATTCCGCCGAGGTCGACTTTGCCTTTCATTCTTTCGGGGTCGATTAAATAAGTACCAGTTACGCACAGGGGTCGATATAATCGACTTAATCCGTTTGTCTGTCCTTGTTTGTCCTCTCTGTGTTTAGCCCCTTGTGGGTAGTAAAGAAATAGTAAAGTGTTTCGGCTTACATGACAGTGTGCCAGGGAAATTTGAGATATTGTTGGTGAGAAGTATGTTAGGGTCTCTGCAAGGAAAGAGGTTGTTTAAAAGTGTCACTATGAGAGGCTACTAAATGTAGAGACAGCATAGGAGAAAAAGTGTCTGCCTATTGTGGATCCAACAGAGGGACCAGCAATCCAAATATACAGTAGCATGGTAGATAAGGCCATGAAGGATATCAAGACCAGAGAAGCTCCTGGCCCCTCAGGAATCACCGTTGGGTTGCTAAAAAAATCAGGTGGTGTGGGTGATGGCCTAATCACCCACACAGCTAACCAGGTTGTACACGAGTGAGTCACACCCAATGGCTGGTGTAGCAGCATTATAATCAACTGCTACAAAGGTAAATGTGACGCTTGAGATAGATATAATTACAGAGACATCAAAGTGTTGGATCAGGCGATGAGAGCTATGGAGAGGGTCTTAGACCAACTAATTGGGAAGATATTTAGTCTAGATGAAATGCAGTTGGTTTTGTACCAGAGAGAAGTACCACTGATGCTATATTTCTGGTAAGGCAGCTGTAACAGAAGCATCTAGCTAAAATTATACCTCTGTACTTGGCATTTATTGACATGGAGAAATCCTTTGATAGGGTTCTCCGCTCCCTTATCTCGTGGACAAAGCGGAAACTAGGGATAGAGGAGTAGCTGGTGAGAACTATACAAGACATATACAGGGTCGCTGTGAGGAAAGTGTGGGTTGGCAACGAGTATAGCGATGAAATCTGGATACAAGTAGGAGTTCACCAAGATCAGTCCTCAGCCGTCTCTTGTTCATCATAGTCTTCCAGGCAATAATAGGGGCATTTAATATGGACTGCCCTTGGAAGCTCCTTTCTGCTGATAATCTTGTTCACATAGCGGAACCACTTCCAGAACTAGAGAAGAAATTTCAAGTGTGGAAGCAAGATCTAGAATCAAAGGGCCTTAGTGTTAATCTAGCAAAAACCAAAGCCTTAGTAAGTAGGAAAGTGGACTAATCACAAATACCGTGAGGCAGATTGCCCTGCTCCATCTGTAGAAGAGGTGGAGGTAGACATTCCATAAGATATACCCGGTGCAAACTATGTATATATAAAGGGTGCAGCGACATGAGAGGAATGTTAACAGACAAAATCGTTTTTGTGTTGGCAGATACACAGTTACAACAAACACTAAAGAAAATAGACTCCATCCGATGGTGGGGTGGTACTAGAAGTAGTTGATAGCTTCCATTAACTGGATGACCAAGTCAGTCATGGAGGTGGATGCTCTGAGAGCGTAGCTGATAGAATAAAAATGGGCTGGGCAATGTTCTGAGAGTTTCTACTTCTGTTGGTAACAAAGGGGCTCTCCCTCAGATTGCAAGGTAGACTGTATGATGCGTGTGTGCGAACAGCTGTGCTCCATGGCAGTGAAACTTGGGGTGTGACTGCAGAGGACACGCGAAGGCTTGACAGAAATAAAGCCAGTATGTTTTATTTCTTTGAGCAATGTCTGTGTGCATGGGTGACAGAGAGTAAATGCATTGAGAGAAAAACTGGGCACCAGAAGCATCAGATGTTGAGTGCAAGAGACATGAATGCACTGGTATGGTCATATGAGGCATATGGACGAAGACAGTTGTGTAAAGAAGTTCTGATCTCGAACTGTGGAAAGAACCTGTGGAAGAGGTAAACCCAGGAAGACATGAGGCGAGGTGGTGAAGCACGATCTTTCAATGTTGGGCCTAATGGAGGTGATCACATGTGACCGAATCCTTTGGAGTCATGCTGCGCTTGAGAAGACTGGTCAAACCAAGTGAAATCGTAGTCGTGGCCGTTGCCAATTTCATGTGAATGGCACCCGTGAAAGCGAAATCGTGACCGTTGCTTGTGTCATGTAGATGGCCCGTGGCACGTAAAAAGCATCCATTACACTCTTGGAGTCGTTGGTGTTAGGAAGAGCAACCAGCCGTAGAATCCATGCCAAATCAGACTGGAACGTGGTGCAGGTCTCCGGCTTACCAGTTCCACTCAAACTCTCTAACTCATGCCATCATGGAAAGCGGGCGTAAAACGATTATAATGATAAAGATGAAGATGAGGATGACGATGACGATGATGACGATGATGATATAATTTATGTGCATATCATGCATGTATTATGTATGTATGTACGCATGCATGCATACATGTATGCATGCATGTATGTATGTATGTATGTATGTATGTATGTATGTATGTATGTATGTATGTATGTATGTATATAAAAGTACGGGATATAGGGAAATTTTCGCGGTGGAAAATTGACGACATGAGAGGCGTGCCATCTAGACAAAGAAGTTGCTACAAAAAGTAAAGTGAGAGCAATTATGGTGGGGCAAATAAGAACGAAAAACAAAGCAATGTATTTAAGAACACAAAACAATGTTTAAGAACACAGAGGCAAACAAAACTATGTGTTTAAGAAGCTCAAAATGCGAAGAGTAAAAAGACTACGTAAATTCTTTAACAACCCCGCAAAGAACGTATGTATCCGACATTGCTACTATTAATTTTTCCCCACTTAAGCGCTCACCAAGAACTCTTGACCATATAGTGTTTTATTCAAACCGATTTACATTGAATTCCATTGTTCAAGACAACGGAAATATACCAAAATATGTGTGTGTGTGCGATTTGAGAACGATTTATTTGCTGTTTTTTTTTTAGTTAGGATGTAGAACAAGGCACAAGAGTAATATGGTTGTGCAAATAGAAAATAACTTTTTAACTTGCAGCCTCGATCCCAAATCTTTTTCTAGGATATCTCTTTGGGGTTGAACTGTTTTTTAGAGCATATATGAAATTTCTTTGATGTTTTTCGCACGCCCGTTACTAGTTCCATGTTTAAGACTCGAAAGTTTAATGCCATTTTGTGTTTTAGCAACAAAATATAAGCTTGTGTCACCTTCCCTGATGATAGATCAACATCTTTAGGGACTTGTATTTGACCAGGCATAATGACTGCCTATTTCGATGGAAGGAAATCACGAAGGTAGGTTGTTGCAATTCCCGTGTTTATTAAAATTTCATTTCGATGTACGTTAGCGGCAAGTTTATTATTCATTATTCTGCACAGCCTGTTTCGCATGCACAATATTAATTTAATTGTAAACCACTGACGAAGTGGTAAATTAATGACGATAACTATAACTGACAGCCAGCTCCTGCAAGGGCTCTTACTCAACAATTTTAATTGTAGAACTTAATTGCACATTGACTCAATCCATTCACATTCACATTGAACCTCAAATGCCTAATGGCTACAAGTAGTGTTTGTATACATCGCAGTAATTAGTCTTCTCTCTCAGGACCTCATACAATAGAAACAGCGTATTACATTCTAAAACTCCCAAACCACACACTTCTTATTAGAATATGCTGATTATTTCAACAGAATATATTTTGCCACTCTGCCATGTTGGCACAGATTTAATTCTTTGAAGCAAACGATTCTCTTTTCTTTTCATTTGATTGTGGCTTAGTTACAGGATCCCTTTCTACTTCGATGACTTAATCAGTGGAGCAGTATCCATGATGTTTTGTGGGACCATCGGAAATGGTAAGAGATGTCGTGGAGTTGGTGGAAGCACTCCGTCGGTTACGACGACGAGGGTTCCGGTTGATCCGAATCAACGGAACAGCCTGCTCGTGAAATTAACGTGTAAGTGGCTGAGCACTCCACAGACACGTGTACCCTCAACGTAGTTCTCGGGGATATTCAGCGTGACACAGAGAGTGACAAGGCCGGCCCTTTGAAATACAGGTACAACAGAAACAGGAAGAAAGAGTGAGAGAAAGTTGTGGTTAAAGAGTACAGTAGGGATCACCACCATCCCCTGCCGGAGTCTCGTGGAGCTTTTAGGTGTTTTCGCTCAATAAACACTCACAACCCCCGGTCTGGGAATCGAAACCGCGATCCTACGACCGCGAGTCCGCTGCCCTAACCACTGGGCCATTGCGCCTCCACGAGTGGAGTTGGTGCTAGTGGGTTTGCTCATGACGTTATTGCTGCTATTTCCAGCAGATGTGCACCACGTTGTCCATCGGGTGTCTGTAAATAGGTTGATTCAGCTTTAGGCACCAAGCAGACTGCTGCCTGATGAATTCGAAACGTTGACGAACAAGTTAATTTCCTATGATTTGCGAGTTGAGGTATGCATTGCTTCCTAAACTGTTTCCCGCCACTAGTATATCATCTCTGTTATATACATATTAAGAGGTATGTCAAACAATGCCAGTCAAAATCAACTCCTATTTTAACACGAAGAGATCTCCCCGACGAATTCATTCTGTACAACCCATATCGGTATAAATACTTCCATAACGTGCCCATTGTACAGGATCTTTGCTTAAAATCAGAATGCATGTTTTCAATTAAAATTATCTTTATCTATACGGCCAGGTAATTAATGGCTGCCTCTTTGCAATTTAATAACGTAGCTGTATATATACATATATAAAAGAAAGTTCCTATATATATATACATACATATATATATATACATACATACATACATACATACATACATACATACATACATACATACACACACACACACACAGATATATATATATATATTGTAATGAATAAAGCTGTACATCTGAGGAAGCGTAAGACGAAGTTCACGCCCACCATTATCAATACAACAGATAAGGATAAATGATTTGATATTTGTCACTCACAGGAACGATGACCTGCATACATGACAGTCTTTAAACTTGGATAGTGTTAGATCGTTTTCCAAAACCAATAAGAAAAATCATTCGACTCAAGCTTATATACACCGGTAACAGAGTTGATACTAGTATGCAATCGTTCATGAAGAGTATATGTTGCAACCGCAATAAACTGATGCTGAGAACCTAGACAAACGAAGGAATCTATGTGTTTGTAAAAGGCCTACATTTTATAAGTAATCGGAAGAATTGTAATAACGTGTCACTCAATGCCCCACGATATAATATCCTCTACTACAGACAAAATATCCTGAATGAACTATTGTGTGGAAGCACTCCATCGGTTACGACGACGAGGGTTCCGGTTGATCCGATCAACGGAACAGCCTGCTCGTGAAATTAACGTGTAAGTGGCTGAGCACTCCACAGATACGTGTACCCTTAACGTAATTCTCGGGGATATTTAGCGTGACACAGAGAGTAACAAGGCCGGCCCTTTGAAATACAGGTACAACAGAAACAGGAAGTAAGAGTGAGAGAAAGTTGTGGTGAAAGAGTACAGCAGGGATCACCACCATCCCTGCCGGAGCCTCGTGGACCTTTTAGGTGTTTTCGCTCAGTAAACACTCACAACGCCCGGTCTGGGAATCGAAACCGCGATCCTACGACCGCGAGTCCGCTGCTCTAACCACTGGGTCATTGCGCCTCCAAACGAACTATTATGAACTGGGCCTATCCCCTGAACAATTTGAAACTCTGAACGAGCTCATGTTTTGGAAATATGTGTATTTAGAGATATATCTTTCAGCCAGGATCAAGTTTGTCAAAAGCAGATAGCAACCTATCTTTAAGGCTGTCAGGCGCAGGAGTGGCTGTGTGGTAAGCAGCTTGATTAAAACCCACATGGTTCCGGTTTCAGTCTCACTGCGTGGCACCTTGGGCAAGTGTCTTCTACTATAGCCTCGGGCCGACCAAAGCCTTGTGAGTGGATTTGGTAGACGGAAACTGAAAGAAGCCCGTCGTATATATGTATATATATATATGTGTGTGTGTGTGTGTGTGTGTGTGTGTGTGTGTGTGACTGTCTGTGTCTGTATGTGTGTGTGTGTTTGTCCCCCCAACATCGCTTGACAACCGATGCTGGTGTGTTTACGTCCCCGTAACTTAGCGGTTCGGCAAAACACACCGATAGAATAAGTACTAGGCTTCCAAAGAATAAGTTCTGGGGTCGATTTGCCCGACTAAAGGCGGTGCTCCAGCATGGCCGCAGTCAAATGACTGAAACAAGTAAAACAGCAATCTACAGGTTGTCAATGATCCACAGGCTGTCAACAAACTTCATATGACTTAATGGCGGTGCACTTTGAATTTTTGTGATGTGCAAATTGACAGTAAGTTTCTTGATGCAATTAATTTGGTCTGTTTAAGTTGAAATACTACACCCAAGTTTTGTTACCAATTGCTGAGATTGTAAACAAGATAACAACAGTAAGTTGCCTCTTCGGTTTCGAAGTTCAATGTTCTCTTGTCTCATAAACACGTAAATGGTCGAACATTTCACAATCGAATGTAGTTATCGAGCAAAATGATCGTGGGAGTAACAAAGGTGGACCTCTAATTTTTTAGTACAGTTCATGGGAAAGGGATTCTACGGATGTTATGTCCAAAAAATCTCACTCCAAATGCATTGGTAGACACTCTGATACGGTAAAAGACACCTTCATAGGTTACTATGCATTGAGATCGAAACTGTAACTTCAGACTTCAACCGCCTGGAACGACATCAAGAAAAATATCTGATTTTATATGCAGACAGGAATCATAATTGGGAATGCACGAATATTTATCGATCACCTTGATCCAAATTTTATCATTAAAAAAACAAAAACAACCTCGTTGATAGAATTACATTCAGAACCCAAATTTTATCTCTAAAATGCTTTCAATTCTCCTAAATTTGTAATCCAAAATCAAGGTTTACCATTAATTTTCCCTTCATTCATTATAATCTCCGCTTCCCAATCAGCTGTTTTCAAAATATGCTTCCGAAACCCATGATTTGTTGATCTGCTAATTAGAAATCTTATGTACATAGAAAGCAAAATAACATTAAAACTTTCGTCAGACCCAGTTTTGAAACAAAAACATTGTGAAATGAAGACGGTACTTCGGTATATTTATTGGGAGGATGAGACAAACTAGAGATTTAAAGAACTAAATGTACACACATGCACACATGCACACACACGTACGTATACAGACTGAGCGTATATATATATATATGTACACGCACTATATATATGCACTTTGTATATGTTATTTGTATGTGTATGTATGATTGTTGTATAGTATGTAAATAAATGTGCATACTTATACATGTGGCGAGAGAAGGGAGTGTGGGTGTGCGTGATTTTCTAACAGAGAATGGAATCATTTTAATTAGGCTGAGTAAATTAGACATCTAAAATCATTTAAGAAACGTCCGCAATCAGGCATTAATTTCAAAGTTATCGGATTACGGAAGCCTGTTATAATTCCATTCATCTTAACAGCGTGCAAACAAGGTTGATTGGCTGTATTTACTGAAACCGCGTAGATACTCCTTCTAATTATTGGTTTTCTAACGTAACAAACGTTCTTCAGATTTACAACAGCGCGAAGAGAGACATGAATTGTTAAATGAATTTATTTCTTCATTGCTTCGCTTGTGACCATTTCAGAAATACAAGCAAGCCTCCTAGTAAAAAAAAACTAAACTAATGGTGTTTCTTCATTCATTATCGTATTTTCTTTAAGCCTTTTATGCATTAGTGTGTATGTATATTATAGCATGTATATATTCTTTTATACGTGATCGAGTATGTGAAAATATATGGAGTTCAGCATATGTTTTGGCTATAAGAAATTCTATTGTATTTAATACCTTCAGTCAGAATTTTTATGTCTGTTATTAAACAATCACTTGTGGCAAATTCTAGATTGCAATGTTCTATGCTTCTCTAGCCACCTCGCTAATGATAAATTAAACACAGTAATAAACCAGTAAATTGTAAAACTAATGTATTTCTTATTCAAATGTGTCCTTAAGAACTTGGACCATTAAATTAACAAATATATTTCCTGTACTTTTTTTCAGTCTTATATGCCTACCTGCCTGCCTGCTGCTAGCTTTCTCTATCTGTATATATATCTATATCTATATATACAAAACTGTAGTTGTGTGAGTGTCTGTCCCCTTCGATTTAGATTCCTAACTACTCCCACATTTTGCGGTGCAGTTTAACCAAATTCGGGTATCTTATAGTCGTGATTCATATCGACCCGTCTGAGTATTAGCGCGCGTCTACGATGAGTCTACGATTTAAAAAATAATTTAACATCATTTTTTATTCCATTTTAATGCATAATTTTTCGTGTGTCGATGGCGGCGGAGTTGGCGTCCATGGTCACACCTGCACCTGTTTGCTTCTCCCCCTTCTTCCTTCCCTCGTGAAGCTGTGGGGAAGGGAGTGTAAGGAAATCAACGTCGTAAAGCGTTGTCAAGGAGACCAGCGTTCTTTTAGAACAACGACTTCATGGCTTGAAGACACCAAAACAGAAATGACTAAGAAAGCCCGAATTGGCATCTATAAGGGAAGTAACTCTCTAAAAATGCTTATATAGTTATTTCCCTTACAAACCCGAGCAACGCCGGGCGATACTGCTAGTATATATATATATATATATATATATATATAATATATATATATATATATATATATATATATTATATATATATATAAACAGCTTTTATCCTTTACTACTTTCAGTTCGGTCACTGCCGTTAGCTTTACTACAATATCACTGCCTGGAACCTCCTCTGACATGTGGTATTTGGTGAATGAGGCAGTTGATGGACAGCTACCCTCATCTGCGTTTCTTGTCGCGAGATATGTTCATCCGGTACTTTTGACAGGAGAAGATCCAGTTTTGTTTTGAAGGCACCTACCGCCATCCCATGTAGATCTCTCATGAATTTTTAGGGAATATTTCTTTGTCTTCTTATTCGGACTATATTTTGCTCTTCGCTAAGCCCACAGAATGGCATTACCGTAGTGAAACGAAGATTTTCTACACCTGAAGAATTTCGGTACTTATCTGGATTCCTACAGAACACGGGTTGAGTGCTTCTCTCGAAATATCCTATATTTATGCCCAACCAGGACATTATATTGTGTGTGTGTGGTGTGTGTGTGTGTGTGGTGTGTGTGTGTGTGTGTGTGTGTGTGTGTGGTGTGTAAGTGTGTTTACTATTTCCTTGAGAGAAACCTGTCTACGAATGCTCCACTAATATTCCATTGAAACAAAACTTTACATGACAGGTATGTATAACTATTTTTCTAGTGCCAGAACACTACATCGAGTAAGTACAATGCAAATAACTAGTTGAATTGGCCACGCTGTCATTTGTGGAACTCTTTCTGAAATACTAAAAATACATTCTAAGTTTCTAAGCCTTGTGCTCTATGACTTGTCCAATATAAAAAATATTTGCTTTCGCTTCAATTAGTTGAATGAAACCGATTGTATCTACACTAGACCTTGAATACAAATAGATATTACTGTTCTATATTTAAGAGATGAAGAATTATGTGCATTATTTATATTTGACGGATATTTGTCCTCATCTTGTTTGTTGTTAACACAACGTTTCGGCTGATATACCCTCCAGCCTTCATCAGGTGTCTTGGGGAAATTTCGAACCTGGGTTCTCGTTCATAAGTCACTGCCTGGAATCGATTTAAGGTGGGTTTATATGAGAGATCATCTGATTAAATGAATTTCAACATATTATTCTATTTTTCAATTCACTTGAGAATTAATTACTTTTTAATTAATAAAATATATCCAGACAATAAAATTTCGATTCCGTCAGGTGTAAATAATGTAAATAATGTTCAAATAGATATTTCATCGACTTCAGAGCGAGTAAATGTAAAATTGATACCAATTTTAAATCTTATAGACTTAAAATTGGAAGGCATGCAGGTATCACTGAATACCTGATCGTATTTTTTTTTCAGGTGCAAACTACATATAGATAGACAGACAGACAGATATACTGTGATTTCGTATCTCAGATCTTTTAGAGTCGTAGTAGTTCTGTCATGAAATGCGGCGTTTTTGGAGAATTTCTTAAAATGAATTTCAAATCTTTCAACAAGAAAGAAAACAAGCATAAAAGACAAACAGAAAGGAATAAAGAGAGAAAGATGGAAAGAAAGAAAATATATAGGCGCAGGAGTGGCTGTGTGGTAAGTAGCTTGCTAACCAACCACGTGGTTCTGGGTTCAGTCGCACTGCGTGGCATCTTGGGCAAGTGTCTTCTGCTATAGCCCCGGGCCGACCAATGCCTTGTGAGTGGATTTGGTAGACGGAAACTGAAAGAAGTCTGTCGTATATATATGTGTGTGTGTGTCTGTGTTTTTCCCCCTAGCATTGCTTGACAACAGATGCTGGTGTGTTTACGTCCCCGTCACTTAGCGGTTCGGCAAAAGAGACCGATAGAATAAGTACTGGGCTTACAAAGAATAAGTCCCGGGGTCGATTTGCTCGACTAAAGGCGGTGCTCCAGCATGGCCGCTGTCAAATGACTGAAACAAGTAAAAGAGTAAAGAAAAAAAATATATGACACAGGACAAAGTTGGTGTTTTATTTAACGAATGCGAAGAAATGAAGGCATTGCTGACCTCCGTGGGATTCGAATTCGGAACGTAGAGTACCAGAACGATGCATTCGAAGCGATTGCTCATGTGTCCGTTGTAGATATTCTGATCATAATCAGAACGGACTCTGATATTGAATGGTGTTCGTAAAAGATGATGGATGGGCGTTGTGAGATGGCTAAGCCATGTGATATGAAGAAGTTGATAAATGAGAACTAAATAAATCAATAGATAGAATGTTAGGCATGATGGAATGAAAATTAGACACGAATATTTCTCTCTCCCTCTCTCTTCCGCTCTGTCTCTCGCTCTCTCTTCTCTATCCCTCTCTACATATGTGTCTGTGTAAGTCTGTATGGGTATTTGCAGTATGTATGTATGTATGTATATATATATATATATATGTATATATATATATTATAATATATATATATATATATATATATATACATATATATTATATATATATAGGTAAGACTGCGTAGCCCTCAGCAAATTAAGAATACTCAAATCATAAAGAATATTGAAATATTTATTCGTATGACCCTAATAGTGATTATACAACGACACTTGATTTCAAATTTCATATCCAGAAAAATATCTAGAAAATCATCAAATAATAATAGACAACTATTCAACGAGAAAATTTTACAATATATATATTGTGAATTTTTTTACAATGGCGCCTAGAATTTCTGGTGTTGCATTAGAGAAATAAGTTTATGGTGCCATAGCTCATTACCTGTTGATATACAACATTAGATGTGTTTTATTTCCCTTGGGTTTAATCAAAACGATACGAGAACGTTGATAAACTATAAAATGTGGTTAGTATTGGAATGAGTTTACTGTAAATTTTAAATAGGCGCAGCAGTGGCTGTGTGGTTAGTAGCTTGCTTACCAACCACATGGTTCCAGGTTCAGTCCCACTGTGTGGCACCTTGGGCAAGTGTCATCTACTATAGCCTCCGACCGACCAATGCCTTGTGAATGGATTTGGTAGATGGAAACTGAAAGAAACCCGTGGTATATATATATATATATATATATATGTGTATGTGTGTGTGTGTGTGTGTGTTTGTGTGTCTGTGTTTGTCCCCCTAGCATTGCTTTACAACCGATGACGGAGTGTTTATGTCCCCGTCACTTAGCGATTCGGCAAAAGAGACCGATAGAATAAGTACTAGGCTTATATCCCGGGGTCGATGTGTTCGACTAAAGGTAGTCATCATCATCATCATTGTTAAACCATGGTCGAGACAATTGAATTTACCATGCTACGCCAGACTTCACGATCCATCATGGCATTATGGAGGTCCTGTTGCTGGATGCCTGTATCCCTGGAGAACGTCATCAGAGACAGGACCCGGCAAAGCAGGGGCTGGACTTATATCCGCAGGTATACCATTAGGTCTGGATCCCTGGGGAAGAGGAACCCTGGTGCAGTTAATTGTAAATTCCATAGTCTTTTCAAATGGCTAATAATGTGTGCGCGCGCTGGCCGCAATCAAATGACTGAAACAAGTAAAAGAGAATAAAAGAGAAAAGTTCCTGGAATCAGTCACATTTCAAAAATTCATCAAACCATTAATTTTAATATGAAATTTTATATACTTACTTCCATGGTTTTTAATACGCTAATACAAAATCCAAGTCTCTCGCCAGCATTGCAAAAATAATGTTCAAATAAACTGCTGTGGCTATTCCTGAAGAAGTAACGGTCGGGTTTCAGCCAATGATCTTTATGGAATACACTCTGTATGAAATTTCATTTACTTTGTAAAATCAGCGATAGGGATAATACGAATTATGCACACGCACGCTTACACGCCCACACACATATGTACACGTGCATATATAATCAAACAGACATACATACTATGTGTATATGTATATGTACAAATATACGTATATGTATATATATATGTGTGTGTGTGTGTGTGTATGTATGTATATATATATATATATATATATATATGTATATACAGACAGACAGACATATATACATTCATACATACATTGAGAGACGAATGAGAGAGAGAATGAGACAGATAGAGAAACGGACATAGGTAGATAGATAGAAAGATAGATAGATTTGATTAATGAGTGGTTGAAGTGAACCGCTGGAGTGATGGTGAGATGTCTGCATGGATTGATAGATTGTTGAAGTGCTGGATATAGAGACGGACGTATGTAGATGGATTTATGGATGCATGTATGTATGGCCTGAATAGTAGATACACCGGAAGCATGATATATCACTGTATAGCCGATTATATAGATAGCTTGAAGAAATTGTGCATTGAATGATGGATGAATGAATGGGAAATTTGTTGGAGTGAAAAGAAAATAGATTTGTTAAGTTTGGAAAGGGTGATATGGTCATTTAGATGGATCGAAATAAACCTGGCTTATTCACTCTCTGCGATTTGTTGAATTAATCGAAATGTGGGGAATCTAGATAGATGGAAATCTAAGAGGGATTTAATATTATGCTTTGGAAAACCAGTGGAGTGGCAGAAACATCAGTGTTGTTCACTAGCTAAAACTTTAGATCTGTTTGTCATTCCATCTCTATCGCTACACTTTGAGTTCAAATATTGTTTGTTTGGACTTTATATTTCCATCTCTGATACCTTGTGTGTTGTGTTCCGTTTAATTATATCTACGAATCTCTCTCTAATCAGAGAAATTAATATAGGAAATTAGCTTCAGGGTAATTAACAGTGATGGCTTGGGGCTGCAGTCTTCAAATTAACTTTCTCCCTTCTGATTTTGAGGAGACTAATTTCTCAGGATTGTTATTTAGACAGCATGTTACAAATCACAGTGCCCTAATAAATACAAATTGAAGTTGTAATCTGGATAGGGCAACTGCAGATTTCTCAATAATCCAGGTATTCCCCTTTTCATTGATTTTCAGCTTTATGTTAACATCCGTTGGGCAGCTAATTTCCACAATTGAACACACTTTCTCTTCTGTGTCCCAAATCAATATATCTGGTTTGTTGCGCTTAAATTGTATAGGGGTTTACACTGGGACACTCTACCAGTGCTCCTTTTTATTATGAATAGCTATGGCTCCCATCATACTGAAGGTTCTTATTTCTTTGTCGTCGGGTTTGGCTCTTCGACGGGTCTCGTTATGCAGTGTCCTAGCCACAACATTATGTCTCATCAATAGATAATACTTTACTGACATTTCCTGACAACTGCTTATGATGTGGTTCAGTGTTAACTCCACAAAGTCTGCATTGGTTGTCTTATTTTGCTGCTGTTCTTACATTTCTGTCCTTTTTGTGCATCAGGTATTTGGTTCATATTTCTTGTTCCTGGATTGCAAACACATTTCCTTGAAAGCAGGAGTTAGTAATCCTGTTCTTAGTCTATGGTAGACCGCTTTGATCATCAATGTTACTATGATCCGGAATCTTTCTACTAACATATCCATGCATGGTCTTCTGCTCATATACGCCCATCCTTTCGTCTGATGATACGTTGCGGCAGAGAGAGTCGTGCGACTTCTTTGCTCATGCATTTGAGTTATCAGACAACGAATGCAGCTCATTGAGCTGCCTTCCAAGTCTTATGATGTTATCGGCCTCATGTTTGCAAACTTGGTCAAGGGATGCACTTCGACACTTGGTGCTTAAAAGATGTTGCCGAAGGGATACGATATGACATTCAAAGGCATTTTGAAACGATGTTAAACCTCTACTGCCTTGTTTTCGTTTTAGGCAGAGGCGGTCTACGTCACTTCATTTGGAGATTATGTGTACTGATTAGTATCCTCCTGATTTTCACATCAATGGATCGGATCTCATCAGGCGTTCAATGAAGCGTCCAATATATCAAGCGTCCTATCAAGGGTCCAGTCAAGAAACCCACATGTCGGTATGAGTACTGGCACTTCAAACACATTGTGGGCCACAGTTTTATTGAATGCAGAGAGTTCCGAGGTCCAAATTTTCTTTATTCGTTCGTAATATTCTTTAGTGACACCTGTTTTGTCAGAGGCACAATTGTAACATATGCTTTCATCCACTCCTAGGCTTTAAAGAGTAAGACCTGGGGCTCGATGTATTCGATTAAAACCCTTCCATGTCCTGCTCCAACGTGGCTGCAGTCGAATTACTGAAACAAGTGAAAGAGTGAAGTGTAAAAGAATACGCGCGCGCATGCGCGTGTGTGTGTGTGGTGCTAAAATAGCAAAGGCACCAAGGTTGAGAGTCGGAAACAATGATAGTGAATCAGTGCATTAGCAATGTGTACGGACACACGTGTTGTTCTTAAAGTGAATCCGAATTTGTCTCACCATTCATGCACACATTCACAAATACTGACCGAATGCACAACGTGTATGCACAGTCACACAGAAGTACACTCACGGTACGTATTCCACCGTCGACAATAGGCTCAATATCCAATGCAGAGAGGGTTCCCAGTGTGGTGAAGTATAAAACAACATAGATTACCCAAGGTTCACAACAGCTGTCTCTCACATGTTCTTTATTTGGTGTGACCAAGATGGAAGCGTCAACTTGCATTATTTTCCATTTATCAAAAGAAGCCTAAGTGTGAAATCGTATTAAATTCACCTGCAAGCGAGATAACTCTTTCTTTATAATATTTGTCGGGTTTAGAAGCTTGAAGGCGAAATTTAGGAACAAATAAGATGCAAAGAATATACTTGCTTAAGATTTTTCTCTTTCGTTATTCGTTATCTACCATAAAGTAGAGGCGCAATGGCCCAATAGTTAGGGCAGCGGACTCGCGCGGTCATAGGATCGCGGTTTCGATTCCCAGACCGGGCGTTGTGAGTGTTTAATGAGCGAAAACACCTAAAGCTCCACGAGGCTCCGGCAGGGGATGGTGGTGATCCCTGCTGTACTCTTTCACCACAACTTTCTCTCACTCTTACTTCCTGTTCCTGTTGTACCTGTATTTCAAAGGGCCGGCCTTGTCACTCTCTGTGTCACGCTGAATATCCCCGAGAACTACGTTAAGGGTACACGTGTCTGTGGAGTGCTCAGCCACTTACACGTTAATTTCACGAGCAGGCTGTTCCGTTGATTCGGATCAACCGGAACCCTCGTCGTCGTAATCGACGGAGTGCTTCCATCATCTACCATAAAGGACATAACATTTCTATCCTTAGGTAGTCATGTATAGCACCATTTCGTTTGTTTTAAAAACACGTATTAATATATTGTGAGTGTGTGTGTGTGTATGTGTGTTTAGGTACATATTACTGTGAATTTATTTATTTATTTTCTGCATTCTAGTAATATTTTCAACAAATTGGGATAGCTCACGTTCATGCATAAACCACTAAATTTTGTGCCTCTATTTGAGCAAACAACAAAATGCAACAGAGCGCACGACCAGCTACCATTGCTCTTCTTTATACTTCGATTATCGTCTACTCTTCGAAGCGAGAAACTATGGATGTTGTGGAGTTCTGCTTCGTGTTCGATTCAGAACGCTTCAATGATAACAAGCAGAATTTTAAAAAACTGTTTGTTTCCTAGTGAGCAGCGTGCAGAAAAATGTTTTAAATTGTGTAAATTCCGTTTATACAGTATGAACTACACTCTGTCCTCCCACTTATATAATCTAACCTGGCGTTTACTTTGTCGAACAAAGGCATTGATATTGGTCATCGAATTCCTTGAAGTGTGCAACATAAGTGTGATTCCCCCTTGCCATAGTTTAACACTTACTCTTTTACTTGTTTCAGTCATTTGACTGCGGCCATGCTGGAGCATCGCCTTTAGTCGAGCAAATTGACCTCGGGACTTATTCTTTGTAAGCCCAGTACTTATTCTATCGGTAAATTTTGCCGAACCGCTAAGTGACGGAGACGTAAACACACCAGCATCGGTTATCAAGCAATGCTAGGGGGACAAACACACACACACATACATATATATATATATATATATATATATATATATATATATATATACATATACATATATACGACGGGCTTCTTTCAGTTTCCGTCTAACAAATCCACTCACAAGGCATTGTTCGGCCCGGGGCTATAGCAGAAGTCACTTGCCCAAGATGCCACGCAGTGGGACTGAACCCGGAATCATGTGGTTGGTTAGCAAGCTACTTACCACACAGCCACTCCTGCGCCTTACTTACGGTAAGCTTAAATGGGAACATAGACACTCACCGGAATACATGTAACGTACGGAACTACAATATGATACATTAAATGTCCTGTTTCCATGAGAGTCTTCCTCATGTATACTCCTGCTTTGCTAACGCAATATATAAGACTCAGCTACCTATGATATACTGTAATGGAAATATTCCACTTACACCTGTATCCCTAATTTTCTAGCAACCCAGGCTGAGTTTTCGGGTTGTTCGTTCAGTTACTGACAACGCCACTATGTGATGTTAGTTGATTTTTTTGGCTCAAGAAGCAAAAAGCAAGGCCATGTAGGGGGACATGGAGTTATGTACAGGGTGGTGTTCATGTAAAGATAAGCTAGCATCATATGTTGCACAGAGACCAATCTAAGAAACCTGGTATTATAAGATACATTCATTAATTTTGCAGCAAGACCAACGCCCATGTTGATTTGATGCTTAGAATGTATTTAGTTGACAAGAGGATCATCATCATCATTGTTCGACCGTGGTCGAGACAATGGAATTTACCATGCTACGCCAGACTTCACGGTCCATCATGGCATTACGGAGGTCCTGTTGCTGGATGCCTGTATCCCTGGAGATTACATCAGGGTAGGAGAGTGTGCGCCCTCTGGTATTGCGAGTAGATGGCTTCCAGAGGAGAAGAGTAGAAATTACCTCTTTTTCAGCTCTACAATAATGTCCAGCAAACTGGACTCTCTTACCTTTCACAAGAGATGACACAGGTGGTAGTTTCCCATATATTTGCATTTTGGTTGGATGGCGCTTCCACGAGAGATTTTGAGCTCTCATAAGGAGGCGAGTGTAGGTTCCATCAAACCGCCTCTCAAGCTTCTTTGATAACGTCCAGGTTTCTGAGCCATATAGTAGAATTGGTTCGACTGTGGTTTTGAAGATTTCAAGATGGAAGTCTCTACTTAGATTTGAGAGACTTGACAAGTGGAACCTGCGTTCATATTCTACTTCAAACTCGAATTTTTGCTCCTTTAATTTCATATTGGTTTTAAGTCTGCGTTCTGCTTTTCACTAAAACTGCATTTGCCAACTTGATTTTCAAAGTCCATCACTCCATGTTTAAATGTCCTCTGAAGCTCTACTCAAAAGCGTATTTGTTACCGGAGGCGAGGGTTTATTTGTCTGATAATTCTTAGAAGAGCTAAAAAAATTTCTCCATCAGAGTAAAGAAAACAGATGTAGTTTATAACTATTTCAGACCCCAGAAACTGCTGTAAGTCATAGATTTTATAGATATATAATCAGTTTCATTATCTGAATATAGACGTCTGTAGACAAACGTGTGCTGGAAGGAAAATTGTAGAGTCTAATAAAGAATACTGGGCAACCTGCTTTCAATAAATCAAAGAAATGGTAAAAATACAGTTGCAAGAGATATATTCTACACCCTGTAGAATACCATCATTACTGTGAGCTCATTGCCCACGGCGCTCAGGGTAAATATAAATAATAATCTAGTTGATGTTATGAATAAAGTAATGTTCTTAAGATGTTGTGAAAATTAAATGTTTCACATTTAATCGTTAAATTACTCTAGTATTAAGTAGTTGAAGTATATTCGGTACTTCAGTGAAATTTAGAGAACCCAGGGGAAAAAATTCATAGTATGCGTATTCAATCTATCATATCTTGAGGTTGTTTAGAATGCTTTAGAAATGATGGAAAGGTATGAATTATTATCAGGTTACTGATGTTAAGAAAGTGAAGAATAAAATAGAAATTATCAATGGGAGGTACTAGATAACTAAGTTCTATCAAAACTCCGGGGTGTTAGAACATAAAATCTAAAAGCATCTTCCATGCCTATATCTTCAAGAATCAGAGTGCATCCTGAGGGCATTTATTGGGGAAAGTAACAGAAATAAATTATAGTTGGCTAAGAGAAATGTAGAAATATACACAAAACGCCAGAACAGATACGTACACAGAAATAGATATTTACACAGATTTAGAGAAAGAAAACGTATGAGAAACTACAGCTACTACTACAACTACGACTACGACTACTGCAACTGATAATGATGATGATAATGATAATAATAATAGTAATAATAATAATAATAATAATAATAATAATAATAATAATAATAATAATAATAATAATAACGCTGTTCTTGCTGCTGCTGCTGCTGCTGCTATATTAACTATCATCATTATTTTATCATAACTATGTTCACAACAGTCTTTTACAAGCTTCTTCTAAACCACGAGATGAAAATGCTTATCCGTCACGTGCGTATGGCATTGTTGTCTAGAAGTGTATATCCCCTAGGTTTTCTTTCTTGGGGAACTTCATTTAATTGTTACCCCCGTATATTTTAGGGTTTAGTCTTTTGTGTAGATTATGCGCACTACAAATTCTTTTTCTATTTTTATTTTCAAGTAGGTTGACAAAAGAGCACATGTTTGCTTCTTCCTTCCCACCAGGGACGCATTGATAGGCGGAGTTGATACTTCATACACTTATTGAGAGTTTGGTAGCCTTATATGGGATCACTCCGTCGGTTACGACGACGAGGGTCCCAGCTGATTCAATCAACGGAAAAGCCTGTTCATGAAATTAATGTGCAAGTGGTTGAGCACTCCACGGACAAGTGTACCCATAATGCAGATTCAGCGTGACACAGTGTGTGGCAAGACCGGCCTTTTGAAATACAAACTGTCTTCCTCAAGGACACAACGCGTCGCTGAAAATTGAACTCACGACCTTACGATCTTGAGCCGAACATCCTTGCCACTAAGCCTTCCGTCTTCGCATATCCACGCGTCTTCACATGGCCATTGCCTTCACATGGTCACTACCTTCACATGGCCATTGCCTTCACATGGTCACTACCTTCACATGGCCATTGCCTTCACATGGTCACTACCTTCACATGGCCATTGCCTTCACATGGTCACTACCTTCACATGGCCATTGCCTTCACATGGTCACTACCTTCACATGGCCATTGCCTTCACATGGTCACTACCTTCACATGGCCATTGCCTTCACATGGACACTACCTTCACATGGCCATTGCCTTCACATGGTCACTACCTTCACATGGCCATTGCCTTCACATGGTCACTACCTTCACATGGCCATTGCCTTCACATAGTAGCGTTATATACGAGTAAAATAAAAACAATGGCACAGAAGCAACATAGACACTAAAGCTGTCTTTTGTCTCTCCGTCACTTTTCGGACCGGTATGCTTAAGGGGTGAAACAAACGTTAAACAAACTGACACAAAATCAGTCAGGGTCTGTAAGGACCTGTCAGACCTAACCACTGTTGTAGATCATACACGGCGTCCTACCTTATTAGGCAAATCAAACTTCTCTCAATAAATAAATGTACATTCGTTCAAAACCAGTTGTTTTCCCACTGACTGTTGGCAATACCTATCTGCGCACGTTTTGTTAAAACAATTCGGATCTTCACAGAAGAAGCAAACGGCCACCATTATCATGAAGCAGTAACAGTTATGGAGTCCCAAACTATTAGGCAGGTGCTCAATTTAAGTGTCATTATGGGTCAGAAATGCGATCTTACCTTGAATGAGAAGTCTATCATCGTGTCAAAACTTAGGAAAAGAAAAAAAGCCATAGAAATATCAAAAAACTGGGAAGAGATCATCAAAGAGTGAAGACATTTGTGTAGTCTCCTATAAAAGGACAAGTCGAGGGTTGCTTTGAACCGTATTTTGTCACGTGTGAAAAGGGAAGTCGTACGGAACCCATGTTTGACAAGTGAAGAAATCTTCAAACTTTGTGGCAGCGAAGACGTATCGAAGACTACCAGGTGTCACCCTATGATGCAAGTAGCCAGGAATGTTAAACATGTTACAAGGCCCCCTCTGAAGGCTGTTCATAAGCAGAAGAGACTGAAATTGGCAGAAGAATACATGAAAATAGGCTTTTCAAAAGGTCTGCTCACTGACGAATGCCGCGCTACCCTTGATGAACCAGATGGCTGCAGGAAATGTCGGGTATCAATCAATGGAAACCGTCCTCATCGTTTGAGACGCCAACAGGGGGAGTTGGGGTTATGTTTTGGGCTGGCATCGTTGGTCTGGCATCCTTGGTCCCAAATTGCATTAAGATAACATAGAAAACATACTTTCTTAATGTCCAACCGTGTTTCAAAAGGCAAACACTTTCAATTCAAAAGAAATCTGGTCTTCGTGCAAAATAATGCCCGTGCCACGCAGCGAAAAATTCTAAGGAATACCTGCCGCAAACAGGCTTCTCTGGAGATCGTTTGATGGCATGGCTACCTTGTTCCACTGATTTAAACCCAATCGAGAACCTATGGAGTGTTCTGAAGAGGCGCGTTTACCAAGATGAACGACAGTTTTCGTGTAAAGTTTCCCTCTAGGTTGCTATTGTAGATGCTGCTCAAAATATGACACAAGAGGATATCATCACCTTGTTAAATTCAAAAGATCAGCGTGTAAGGAAGGTTATTGCTTGTGGAGAGCCATACAGCAAACATTAAGAGTTGTATGACATAATAATCGCATGATTATTTTCATTGCGACGTGTTATTATGTGTACCATTAAATCCTTTATGGATGACATTTGTCAAACCTTTGCTGTTGAATTAAATAAATGTTTGTTCTGACACAATGACTATTTTTTTTATTCTTGCCTAATAATTTGTGACGGTGAAAATATTGCCCAGTCACAAAAATGGCCGCCATTTGTTGGCGTCTGCGCAGATCCGATTTATTGTAACAAAATGTGCATAGATAGTTTTCGCCAACAGTCCGTGGGAAAACAACTGATTTTGAACAAATATACATTTATTTATTAAGAGAGGGTTGATTTGTCTAATATGTGAAACGCAGTATACTCTTGTTATGTCAGCACTGCATCCTCATTAGAGGTTAAATCAAGCAAAACATTTAGGCTAAAGGTGCAAATTGGAGAGGATATTTATACCATACGTTTGAGAAAGATGCAGGAAGGCTCCTCTTTCGGAAAGGAGTCGGAAAAACAGAGGAAGCCAGAGAACAGTGAGCGGAAGCAGCTGAATGAAAGGACTACATCTTTCTCAGAAGCTTAATAGTGTAATCGTGCTGTTTCCAAAGAATGGACCTCGCTTTTGAAACAGAAGTAAACTAGGATTTCTGACCGTGAGCAACAGAGGGACAAGTAGTGAATATTAATCATTAAACGGGAATATATGAGGCAGAGTGGAAATAAACTCTTAACAAAAGACATTAGTCATCTTCTTAATCTCTTAAAAGACCGAATTGCCGAATACTTCTATTGCTTCTTGGATCAGTTTCAGAGAAAATGCTAACGGACACATTCGAGTGCAAGATACGACATTTGAACTTACGATCACGTTATCATTCGCAGAAATCTAAACCGTATATCGCCCCATAAAATGCGGTTACTCTCCGTATCTGATGCTCCTTTCATTGTAGCTTGTGTTTTTTACCCTATAATCACTAAGGCCCTCACTTCGGAACGATAATAATTGTACCGTGGTCTCGCTAACTAAAACAGTAACTACAAGCATCGTCCCCCTCCCGAAAATCATAATCTTCACTCAATGAAGCATGACGGATGTGACATCTCACCTAAAAGAAGCAAAAACTCCCTACTACTAGGCTGGTACATTATTTATTACACCGAAAATACGAAATACAATCTTGTCATTAGCGGGAATTGGACCCAGAAAGTAGCAACTCAGGAAAAAAGATTATAACGCATTTTATTTAATATGGTAGCAAACTTACTTTGCTTCCGAATGTCACAAGACGAAAATAGAGGAGCAAGAGAAGATATAAATATTTACTCTACTGAGATGTTTTTAGTTTGCCGACACAAAGAAAAACCACAACACCAGACACACAAACACACTAACAAAAAATATATATATATATATATATAATGTATGTATGTATGTAGGTATTTATATATGTATGCATGTATATATATATATATGTATGTATGTATGTATGTATGTAGGTATTTATATATGTATGCATGTATATATATATATATATATATATATATATATATATATATATATATATATATATATATATGTATGTATGTATGTATGTATGTATCCATATTCCTATATTTAAAACCGCATTGGTTTCAGTCATAACACTGCAACAATACCTACAAGGCATCAGTCGATTATATCGACCCCTAATGCTCTAGTAATATTTTATCAATATCAAAACGTGGAAAGATGTCCCCGGGCGCATTTGGAGTCAGAACGTAACGACCACTTTTTCGATAATTTCTTTTTTCTTTGATTTGTGTTTTCTTCAGATCTCCACGTAATCATCTTCCAGTGAACCGAAAAAAAATATATAAATCAAGAAAGAAAAGCCGAAGACGAGAAATATTTGGGAAAATTAAGAAACTGTCTGTTTATATGAATTGAAAACAAAGATCTGATGTATTATGGATTGTAAACAAATTTCTTATTTCATAAGTAAGGATCAAGAGATAGGATCTGTCCAGCATAGAAAGACAAGAGAAGTTCCTGACCTCTTCTTGTCTTTCTATGATGGACACCGCCACATCAATACTATTTGTTAATGTTTAGAGAGTAAATGGAAGCGCAAATGATAAAAGGACAACGATGAAAATAGTCCATTATTTGAATATTTACTTTTACATCCTTGCCACCAACCACGTGACCAATCAAAATTTAATTCTATAATTAAATCGAGGAAATGTACGTACATGCATACACATATACGATTATGCATGCACATATACCACACACACACACACTAACACATGCCCGCACTCATGCACACATACACACATACACACATACACACACAAATCGGTATTTTCTAAGGCGGCGAGCTGGCAGAAGCGTTAGCACGCCGGGCGAAATGCTTTGCGGTATTTCGTCTGCCGTTACGTTGTGAGTTCAAATTCCGCCGAGGTCGACTTTGCCTTTCATCCTTTCGGAGTCGATAAATTAAGCACCAGTTACGCACTGGGGTCGATATAATCGACTTAATCCCTTTTGACTGTCCTTGTCTGTCCACTCTATGTTTAGCCCCTCGTGGGTAATAAAGAAATAGGTATTTTCTTCAGGTTTGACCTCCAGATCTGCGAGTCTCATGAATGCCGCTACAGAACCACTGTGGATTCTCTTGGCCTCCACCAAATGCCATGCCATTATAGTGATGGCCATCTCCCACACCATGCTTCTCTCATTGAGATCATAAAGCGTGTCCTAGATGCCGTAAGCTTCACTTCCCTTCCCTTCTCGAGCCATCATGAGAGTTAGGCAGATGGGACGCTACAAGGCCTGACGTCGTGACACCTTTCCCGTTCCGTAGTACCAGGGCCCTTATCTGGGATGCCAGATGCTGTGACACCTTCTATGTGTGGTACACGTATACACATATGCACAAATATGTAAGTATATTTTTATGTATGTATGTATGTATGTATGTATGTATGTATGTATGTATGTATGTATGTATGTGTGTCTATGCGTGTATGTATGTATGTATGTATGTATGTATGTATGTATGTGTGTCTATGCGTGTATGTGTGTCTATGTATGTATGTATGTCATCTTCGTAGTCATAAAGTAAGACAGATGAGTGACAATCTGGCCACTAGTGGTGGTGTAACACACCATACTAATCATATCTGTCGGGCATGTAGAAGTGAGTGTAATTCGGC
>NC_043003.1:116497569-116502095 GCF_006345805.1 Octopus sinensis
CCACAAATATAAACTGCATTAATGATATACGACTAAATCTTTTTTAAAGGAACTTCTATGTTCATTCCCCCGATGTCAGTGCGTGTCTATATTTATTGAAGTAGTTTCAATTTAGAGTCCCATTACAGCGTGAGGTGTTACTTATAGTAATCGCCATTGATAAAATGATACATATATATATACATAAGGAGAATTCACAATAAAAACAAAAGACGAAGACAGGTGGTGTATATAAATATATACATATATATGTGTGTGTGTGTGTGTGCATATGTATATGTACGCATGCATATTTCTGTACTGTCTCTGTCTTTCCCCATTATATATCATCTCTCTCTCTCTCTCTCTTCTCTCTCTCCATCTTTCCACATTTATATGTATATACACACACAAACACACATGCACTCAACAATCTACAACGGCTAAAATTTCCGAGATCTATGAATGAGTTCTCTCCAGCGGTTCTTGTCCCTCATCACCGCTGCCATGTCCTGCGTCTCCCAGAGACCAATGTCACATCATGGTTTTTAAGTAGACACGAGGCCAGCAATTTTTATGGAATGATCTAGTCAATGCCATTGCTCCCATAATAGACCGTTTCTATACTTCATTGATCGCAGATGATGAAAGCAATATTGACTCGGTGAGATTTGTACTCAGTAGATAAAAATGTTCTCAATCTAACATCCGTAAATATATACATACATACGTGTGTATGTAACTGTATGTGTGTATTCATGTGTGAGTTGCTTAACCCTGAATTTACCGACAATGCTACGAAATTTTGGCTGAGCTTGCGAGATTACTAAGGAAAGTAAGAAAAAATCCAAGATTACAAAATAAGTACACGTCCTCAGACGTGAAATGAACTTCGGAGTTGCTTTGCCCCAAGCAGAAACTGCAGGAAGTACTCAGAGATTTTGCAAGCTCTTTTAAAACCATTGCAATGCTTCAAAGCCTTCCATATCGGCCAGCGAGTATCTCAGGATCGCAAGCATTTTCCCCTTCGCTTGTACGCTTTGTATCAGTGGGGTGGAGAGGACTGAGCTGGTTTTCACCTGCTGAAGGGTTGCCCTTGCGGTCTCTTATCAATCGTAGACATCTTGAGCACACACACACACACACACACACACACACCAACAGACAGACAGTCAGACAGACAGATAGATAGATAGATAGATAGATAGATCATAGAATAGATAATAGATAGATAGATAGATAAATAGTAGATAGATAGATAGATAGATAGATAGATAGATAGATAGAATAGATAGATAGATAGATAGATAGACAGACAGACATCCGTATATATGTTTGTATAAGAGATGTGCAAAGGAAGAAAAGTTTTATTTAAACAAAGAACAGGAAACCATTGGTTGCAGGAAACCATCGTAGACTCGTGTAATTATTCTCATGCTACTCCTTTATTTCATACACAATTTGGTATGTACTGTTCAAAAGTAATCCTTCTGCTATCCTATTTCACATTTTGCATTCAATAAAAAAAGTTAGAAGCAGACAGTCTTCGAGCGCTTTGTTAATGTCTTTATTATATATTTTTTTAAACACAGGCCAGTAAGAGTAAAACATTATCTTTTTTCCGTGATAATTAGTTGTATACTAAATTATTCCTTCCATTAACGAAAAATAGTAAAGAGAACATTTTTTTGTCCCCCTAAAGGAAACTAATAAAATGATTAGATGTTATAATTTGGTTCATTGTTCCTTAAGGAGTAGTGTTTAAAGAACGAGAACAAACAACGCATTTGGTACCAGATTGACTGAAACTCATACAAGCAACACAAGTGTAACCTCACAAATGTTCCTGCCATCAAAACATTATCAAAAGACGTATCATGATGGAGGAATGTGTGTGTGCATATATATATGTGCGTATATATTAATATATATATATACTATATATGTATATATATATATATATATATATATATATAATATATATATATATATATATATATATATATATATACGTATAGATATATGTATATATATATATATGTGTTGTTAACAAGTCAAGATAGAAAATGCTGAAATAATTTTATAAAGAATATTTCAGGACACGCATGTGTCAGGATCTTTGCCCATCATCTTCAGCTAGCAGGCCTCTGCTACTCTAGATCGATGATGGGCAAAGACCATGAAACATGCATGTCCTGAAATGTTCTTTATAAAATTATTTTAGCATTTTCTATCTTGACTTGTTTTTTCATATATATCAACTCATGTGTTGCTTTTCATCCTTATACATATACGCACATAGAGATATAAGCATGCGCAAATGAAGACATACAATAGAAATACAAAATGGCTGACGGTTAGTAAGGAGAGACACAAATAAGTAAGAAGAAAACAAAGGACCACTGATGCGGTCACAGGAGTGTGACGAAAGAACTCTGGTCGAAATAAGATTAAGATTAATGTAAAAAATAAATAAGACTGAAGCAAAATAACACCAAATATATAGTGCGTGTGTTTTTATTGGCTAAACTGGCAATATGACCCTTTATATATATATACACGTTTTATTTAATATTTTGCACATTACTTAATCATCGTTATATGTTTTATCTTATATTTAATCTTTCTATATGTAATTTTTCTAAATGGTATAATTAAATTTTTCATTATTGAATTCATAATAGGTGCTTTTTTTCTAATTTATATGTATATATTATATTTTATGAAATTTGATTTAGTATTTCTAAATTGAATTTTTCCCTGTAAGTTTGGAATAATATTCCATCATATTTATACATATATATATGGGTTATTTGTATTATTGTTTCAGTGAAAACATATTTGGAATATCTTATTAGGTTTCGAGGTGTTGACATTAAGAGCTCTTTCAATATTTTTTGTTTAGGTATAATTAGTTTGAATTTATATTTGATTATTATTTTGATTATTTTGGGAGTCTGTGAGGGTACTTTGGGTTCATCTTTATTAGTAAGATTTATTCGGTTGTATGGTAATGATTACGTATTGAGATTAAGGGTTTATAATTTATAGGAATATTGATAGGGTTTATTATATCATTATTTTAAAATTTGGGATCGAAATAGGAGTTACATTTGTGATATATAGGGATTTTTAGATTTATGAGATAAAAATATTTAAAGATTGATTATAGGGGTATAAGGGATTGATAAAGGGGCATAAGGGAGTATATATATCTATGGCGATTTTTTTCCTCCGTCTTCCCGTCTTTGGATCTTTCCTTTCCCTATGTTTCTGAAGAAGAGCTCAGCTCGAAACGTTAAACCCTCCTTCTTTCCTTCTTTCCTGAACGTCCAATAATACTATACTTGTTCCACGTCCTCGCGTTGTTGTGTTTTCTCTTAGTGTTTTTTAATGTTTGGATTAACAATATATATATATATATATATATATATATATATACATATATATGTATATATATATATATTAGAAGAAATGAGGTACTTAGAAAATCGGATGGCTTATATTTACAGATATTTATTTGTATATTACACTTTTTATACATCATATAACTTAGATCATGTATTAGCGATTTCTCCCATTCTAGTGGGGTTTTCAAAGGGTGGTGGCGATCCTTGCTGTACTCTTCCGCCACAACTTTCTCTCACACTTTCTTCTGTTGGCCTTCTAACTTGGTCAGCGGGGTGGCGTCATTTGAATGCTAAAACAACGTGAAGTGCATTGTGACAAGCGATGTGTAGCAACATCTGCTAGCCTGATCAGTCACGGTGATCACGGTGATATATGTGTACATGTATATATATATATATAATATATATATAATATATATATATATATATATATATATATATGATCCGGTTTTGACTGAAGATCGAAGGCTTCGAATGTCCCGTCCGTTTTTTTGTATCGTCTTCCAAATGTTTTTCGTTCTTGTCCCAGTTGTGTTTTTTTACATTTATCCTATATATATTATATATAATATATATATTATATATATATATATATATATAAATATTATTAGAGACAAAACCACTATTTTGCAAAACAAACAAGGAAAGACTTAATCAATACATAAAATTTTAATAAAAAGTCAAAAAAACCGGCACTACAATTGTTTCTTGTCCTGATCGACAATCTTCAGGTGGACTTCCAATCTAAAATATCAATGGTAGTTTTGTTAAGGGATTCGTGGTAGTTTGTGTCTATTTGCGATGTCTGTTGCTTTATTGCATTATTTCATTCATAATTTTTAAGTAGTGTTCGTTTTACCAAGTGAATATAACTTTTAATTCCATTTGTTCCATTTCTCCATTCATAATTTTAAATGATGTCCGTTTCCAGAGCGGGAATGTGGGTTGTATGTGTGTGTGAGGGAGTATGAATAAGTATTGTGTTGAAGTATTTTGGCTATTTTATTTATTTATCGTTGCCTAGACGTTTTTACGTGTATGTATAGGATATATATATAGGTGTGTGGATTTAGTGTATGTATTTAGATATGGTTATATATAATTAGTTATATGTGTATGGGTGTATATATAGTTTTT
>NC_043003.1:116502195-116514695 GCF_006345805.1 Octopus sinensis
ATATATGTGTGTGTGTATAATATACATACCAATGCAGATATATTTGTATATACGTACATACGCATGCGCAAGGGCCTATGTATATATATTATATATATATATACATATATATATCTATATATATATATATATAATATATATATATATATATATATATATATATATATACATACTATATATAATATACGTCCATGAGTGCCTGTGTGTCTGTGTGTGCATTTAAACATGTCAATGTCCCCCTCTTGCAGACTATAATTCTCTATCTCTTATCATTAATCCTGAACTCCCACGAACCCCACAACCAACGATCACCGCCAAGCAACACCACCGATCTTGATTCAAATCCTAATGGAGAAATACACACACACACACCACACACACACGCACACACGCACACACACACAAACACACACACATGCACACATACACACACTCCATGACAGCTTCGACTTCTCTACACTGTAGAATCGAACGTCGTGTAAGCGCGACCACTTGCTTATTATTAAAAGCAAATGTCACGATAAAGTAAATATTGATGTTTCAGCAAGGCAAACATCTACGTGTGTTTAATTAATTTGCTAGTTGTGGTGGTAGTGATACTGTTGTTTATAGAACTAAATGAGGTCAACTGCTGACCCCTCATATCTCCCGCCGAACCAAAATTAAAACGAGGAATAACTGGATGACATTAACAAATATATATGAGAGTGTCTATGCGTATGGCTATATATGTGTGTATGTGGATGAATATATATACATACATATATATATATATATATATAATACAATAAAAAGCTTCCAAATAAGGAATATATAATATGTATATATATATACATACATAGTATATATTGCATGTATATATACATATATACATATATATGTATATATATAATATATATATTTTATATATATATATAAATATATATATATATATAGATATGTAAATATATATATATATATATATATATATTATATATATATATATATATGTATATATTATATATACACGCACCCATATATATATATATATTATATATATATATATATATTATATATATATATATCAGAATAAAAAATAGAAACATCCTTGGTGCAGTTTATATATTTGAAAAAATAAATAGAGATGCCTTTTACGATAATTTTTCCACTTTAATAATTAGGTGCCCTCTCCTTAATAATTAGTTGTCTAGAAAAGATAGATATGTCTCCCTTTTTTTTTTGTTTTTAGCTATATCCTCATGCAGGTTTTCAGGGTATTCATGTTACATATATTTGATAAATCGAATGTATGTTTAATAAACGTCTCCTTCTCCTTTTCATAGAATGCTAATTTGAAATTAGGACTTAGGCCTTCAAATTAGGCCTGAAATAAAAGGAAGGGGATATGTTTTTCATCAACATAAATTCGATTTGTCAAATATAGTTAACCTATCAGGTCATCCCATTAGTTCTGTCCGATTTTACCTTCTTTAAAATTGAATGAAATTTAATAGTATTTTATAATGTCTAATGGAATTAAAAATTATTTTTATGCACTTGTGTACATTTAAACTAATTAAATATTATTTACTTTGATCAAAACCCTTTCTAACACGGAAGTATTCAAAGAGCATTTGAGGCACATAATGCTTTGTGTACAAAAAAGGAAACTCTGAAGCCGAAGCGACTCGAAACATGCACTCGATTTATGGGAAAGAATGTTTGAATGGAAGAACTTGCAGAAGATGGTTTGCAAAATTCAGAAGTGAGATTTCAGCCTTGAAGATGAAGATCGAATAGGACGTCCAGTTGAATTTGATAAACTCCTTGTGGCATTACTTGAAGAAACCTAGTTTCATCAAAGAGACATGTGGATCTCACAGAGGGAAATTTTGAAGCAAGGTTCAACAATCACACCTTAAGCTTCAGACACTGGAATAAGCGGAAAACTATCAAATTGTCCAGTTATATAGGGTTCTTAAAAAAACAAGGTGTCAGCTACAGGATTTACTGGAAAACTTACACCTAACGGTAGTAGTAAGTGCGGTCTTTATATTATGGAAAGATGGCACATCTGGAAAATTTCCATGGACCACACACACTACATGTTTAAATTCAAGAACTGAATTTTTTGGTTCATGTCCATGTGTAACAAAATACCTGTTACGGTTTTGGGTCCCCCAAGGTCACGGATAGAATCCACAATTTTACTATGTTCCAGCACAAGCTTCTTTTAAATGTTTTATTTTTATATAAATTTTTCATTTTTTCTGTTTTCTTTTCAATTATGTGAACGTGTACGTGTGTGAGAATACGTATATGTATGTATATATTCCATATGTATAAGTGTGTGCGTGTGTATATATGTGTATATGTATATGTATGTATATGAGTGTAAGAGTGTATCCAGTGCATAAGTGCGACTTTCATGCACAGGCCCTTTCATTTATACGGATATGCATATGTTTGAATATGTGCAGGTGTAGTTTTGAGATAGGAGGATGTATATGTATATATATGTATACGGGTACGCGGAGGTGCAAACGTATGACTGTATATACATACGCACGTTTATATGTATAAATGTCTAGATATATATGTATTATGTTACGTGTATGCATGTACACACCTATGCGTATAAGAGGATAAAGTTGCGTACATATATACATATACATATATACATGTATGTATATATGTATATAAGTAGATGTGAGTATGCTCATATATGTTGGTGTGTGTATGTGCATGTACGTACACGTGTTTTGATTTGAGTGTGTATGTATGTAGACGTTAAGAACGCAGGAGTCTACGTATTGTGAGAATATGGTTGCGTGTATTTTTTCGTTTTCCGTTTTTCTTTTTCTCCCTATTAGAGTAACGTCCCTTTTATTCAACGGTTTTTTTCATAGCGTCTCTTGCTATTAATAGGCGACGAGAATACATCGTAGCTCTTCGCTCTGACATTCAAAATTCTGAGTACTATAATGACAACTTAGTCTTTGTTCAAAAATATATGTGTGTGTGTGTGTGTGTGTGTGTGTGTGTGTGTGTGTGTGTGTGTGTGTGTGTGTGTGTGTGTGTGTGTATAGATAAATTTCAGAATGAATGAAATATAGTAACCCTTTAGTGTTTAAACCGGCCATATCAGGCCAAATTTGCCTTCCTGTTTTATGCTTAAACCAGCCAACTCTGACCTCTCACACCTACCCTACAAAGTCATTCTAAAAGTAAACAGGGACATCGTCAAAATCTCAGAGTTACAAGATGCTGTACAATTAATTTAAAACAATGTGATTAAACACGCTTTACATTTGACAGACTAATCTGAATGCTAAAGGGTTGATACACATACTTACATCTGTTTGTCTGTGTGTGTGTTTGTGTGTGTGTGTGTGTCTATCTGTCTGTCTGTCTGTCTGTCTGTCTGTGTGTCTGTGTGCAATGATGCATACATTGGTATTTGCAGTTTCAGCGAAACTCTTTGTGTCTCTCGATGTAAATAAAATAGAGACGTCAATGAAGTGTATATTTGTAAAGGTGTAAAACTTGTTTTATGCAGAAAAGATCAAAGGAATTTAATTGGCAATTCTTCCCCGGAATAATTTTGGATCAATTTTGTTAATGAAGGGATGGGAGCAGGGTATATTACAGGTTGGGGTCGCTGCTATGCAATCTGTTTCTGGTTTGGGTAAAGAATGCAATGTATGTGTTAGCTAGTAACCAGTTATTTGTCGGCTGCTCGTTCTCTGTACGTCAATAGAGAGGTGGGAGATTCAGTGGTTTTCAGATTTTTAAAATTTAGGGCCATTTTCACTGTGACACACCTAGAGCCACGGACACGAAAACATAGTCAGTCAGAGGAACATTGAAAATATAATTAGTGTATATTATTAATAAATAATTAATGATATTGCATTTGAATTTACACCTTAATATATATATATATATAATATATATATATATATTTCAACAATTGAGGGCAAAATTAATTAATTATTAATCAATTTCACCAAGTGTTCAGTATGCAAAGGGACCATCAAGGCGAATTCAAATTATTACATTATATAAAAGGGCTTGTAAAATAAATACTTTGTATGCGGCAAAGTAATTTATTTTACTAAGCCCTTTTATATAATATATATATATATATATATATAATATATATATATATGTGTGTGTGGTGTGTGTGTGTGTGTGTGTGTGTGTGGTGTGTGTGTGTGTGTGTGTGTGTGTGTGTCTGTGTGCGTGAGTGTGTGTGAGAGATGTTTATTTCTCTCTATAAACCGGTTTGGGAACATGTATATAACGGTCTGTGTGCGAGTGTGTGTGTGTGTGGGTGGGAGTGCTTGTGGGTGCATGTTGTTTTTGGTATATATATGTGTGCATGTGTATATACGTATGTGGGAGTTATGTTTTTGTGGGAGTAATATATATATATATATATATATATATATATATATATATGTTTTGGTAGTGAAGACTTAACTATTAGTAGAAATGTTAAGTAGAAAATATTTTCTCTTTCTAAAGGTGTGACGAAAATGATCATCTAGAAAAGATGAAGTAAGGATATTTTATCAAAATTCTAACTCCGGAAGAAAACCTGAACTGGTCAACACCACTACTAAGAACAACATCTCTATAAGTACTATCCAATAACACGTCTGTTTGAAAAGCTGCAAACAGCGAGAGCGTTGAACAATATACGAACTTAGGGAAAGTTTGTTCTTTCTTATGTGTTAAGACATTTTTTATAACATTAATAATTCTAAAGTTAATATCTTTCTTTGAGTACTGAAACTAAATCAAGGATTATTTGCCAAAACTTTTTTAGAAATGTGTGTCTGTGTATGCGTGCGTGTACACACACACACACACACACACACACACATATATATATATATATATATACATATGCACATACATACATTTGTATATATATATATATATATATATATATATATATATACACACACATATTCATATATGCATGCATATTATAAATATATAGTTACACACACACACACACACATATATTTATCTATCTATATATATATATATATCTGCGTGTATGCGTGTGTAAATGGTAGTGCATGAAGGAGATAATGTTGCTAGGAAAAGAGATATGAAATTTCATGTTCTTGTCTATCGTATAAGATGATGGAAGTGTTCCGAATTCTTTGCTATGTCAAAGTGATATTCCAGAAATTCCAACATGCGCATTCCAAAAATATATATTTATTTGATTAAAATATCGAAAACTTTGCTGTCATTACATTCCATGTAAGACCATTTCCCACACAGCAAACGAAGTTTTCCGTCCAACCAACCCGCTAACCAACCAGCTGACAGATATCCAAACATCCAGCCAACCAACCAATTGACTGAGCGGTTGAAAAGTGCAGCATGGGTCAAGAGTTTGGAAAAAAAAGTGACTCCGGGGCTTTACGGGTGATGTCTATTTGGCGATCAGTCAAAGATGTGTCCAGAAAGTTTAAGACAAATGATACAACTACATATTGTCAGAACGGGTTACCGACCAGCTATCCAACCGACTGACGCACCAGCCAACAAACAGATCATAGAAAATAATGTCCGACCAACCAATAGGCCGTCCACCCATGCCTAGCCACAGAATTATTAAGTAAGAGAAATATGAATTGCTAGTGTCATCAGGCCAGATTGTGAGGCTGCAGGCGACTTTCTTATGTGAGGCAACAACAAGAGGAAGGTCAAGCAGTCACTGCTGACTCTTGAACAGTCTTTGAGTGCAAACAAAACTTGCCAGGTCTCAGGGAATGGGGAGAAGGAAGAATAATTTCAACAGAAAAACAATGGACGCATTGTCAGCCGCTCATCCCGATTGTGGAGAGGGAGATACGACATGTTTAATTTGAGTAATTGAATGTCGTAATTTAACAATTCCCTTCAATCTGTGTTATTGTAATTCAGCTTATGCGTGAATATATATGCTGCACATGGTTGTATATCTGTATGTATATATATATATATATATATATATATATATATGTATGTATATATATATATATATATAGTATATTATATATATACATATATATGTATATATATGTATATATATATATATATATATATATATATGTTATATATTATGTATATATGCATATATATATATATACATATACATATACATATACATATACATTATAATATATATGTATATATATATATATGTGTGTGTATATATATATATATACATATATATTACGTAATATATATATATATATATATATATATATTATATATATATATATATATATATATATATGTATATGTATGTATATATACATAGAAAGACAGAGGAAAAACGAGGGAGAGAGAGAGAGAGAGAGAGGGAGAGAGAGATTTTCGATATTCATAAAATATGTGCGAACGCAGCTTCACAAAGAAAGTATTTGACATATGTGACACTTTCTGCAAGTGCGCGTGCGCAGGTGTGGACAATGCCTGTAGGGGAGTAATTTTTACTCCGGGATAACACTTTATGTCTATATTTCATTATCCACGCAGAAATTAGAAGCATTCCACCCTGTTGAACTTTAGATTCGGTAGATAGAACAAAACAAATACAGAAAGGCTATATTCTTCGAAAGTCATATTCTCAATTCACAAATATATTCAATTAAATTGTGTGGGAACAGCAGAAATGATTAAAAATTTACACTACAGTTATACATTACACCACAAAGATGTAATTTATAGACGGAAAAACTTATTTCTGAGCTATTCTGTGCCTGTATTCTTTTTGTAAATGCGCATTTTCTAATAATTTTCACTTCGCCATCTGTCAACTGGATTGTTTTCAAGAAAAAGATACAGGGCTATAAACCCTGATAATGTGTCTGTCGAGCTGCGGTGAGTAAGTATCGGAGGTGTAAGTAATGTCTGTTATTTATTTAATCTTCACTTTCGCATTTTTACTTTCTAAACGACACGCCACATGCCCTGATATTATATGAATAATAACACGCTCCCTGTTTACTTCGACGAGTCACTTGAATTTCACGTTTCAAACGTACCAACACGTTTATGGATGCTGCTGTCCTCAAGAAAGTACTATTAATAATGGATTTCGTGTCTGTGATTTTTGTCAGTAATTTTTTAATGAGAAAGGAAGTTCTAGCTTCGTTAGGAAGCTCCATTTGAATATTTATGTATTTATTAAGGCGGCGAGTTGGCAGAACCGTTAGCACGCCGGACGAAAAGCTTAGCGATATTTTGTCTGCCGTTACGTTCTGAGTTCAAATTCCGCCGAGGTCGACTTTGCCTTTTATCCTTTCGGGGTCGATTAAATAATTTCCCAGTTACGCACTGGGGTCGATATAATCGACTTAATCCGTTTGCCTGTCCTTGTTTGTCCCTTCTGTTTTTAGCCCCTTGTGGGTAGTAAAGAAATAGGTATTTCGTCTGTCTTTACGTTCTGAGTTCAAATTCCGCCGAGGTCGACTTTGCCTTTCAAGCTTCGAGATCGGTAAATTAAGTACCAGTTGCGTACTGGGGTCGATCTAATCGACTGGTCCCCTCCCCCAAAATTTCAGGCCTTGTGCCTAGCGTAGAAAATATTCATGCATTTATTATTTGTCAATATTCTTGAACTTGTTAAATATGGTAATTGTTACCTCGCAAGATGTTAGCTTGAGAATGTTTTCAATCTCTGTCTGGAAAAAGAGACACAACACTTTCAGATGATAAGTGCAAGGAATCCTGGCTGGTCGGAGTATGTATTGGTTAGGAAAGTTAATAGTTCTCACCTTATAGGTATTCTCGGTGCGTTTTGTAGGGAGAATTACCAACACTGATATGAGGGGTTTCTCACTAAAATGGTCAGAAGTTGTGCATACCTGTGAACATAGCGTTCAATCAGTAGAGCTCGCAAGAAACGTTAGAGGTTAGAGTTATGTTTTATGGAAAACGTTGAAGGGGAATTATTTTGCAGGGTGTAATGTTGTGTTTGGTATTGGTTACCGGGGCGGATTACCTAGATGACTGTAAGGTGTTGTACTTCCTGCAGAGGCCTGTTGCAGAGATCATACATGTATTTAACAGATTGTTCTACATCACTTTGTTTCAATCTTTAGTTTAGGCTGAGCCGAGGAGCTGTCAGAATCGTTCGCTCGCCGGGTAAAAAAAAATCCTTAGCGATATATCAGCCATAACATCTCTACCATGCTTAATAAACTCGGCTACTCTGACATCAGTGTTTGGTGTTTACCCTTGAGGGGATATATTCTTTATAATAGCATTATTATCCATTTCTTCGATAACATGTTGCTGCAGTTGGTCCTTAATGACTTTCTCATCTATTGTAGACATACAAAAAAAAAATAATATAAAATAAAAAGATCTGTGAAAAGTTTTATCCAGCCCTTTAGAAGATCTTCGGAATCACTGAATAAATTAATCGAAATTTAGGAAAGGAGAGGAGAAGTAATTGATTGGCGAGGACTAAATATCTTTACATTGTTTTGGAGATTTTTGGTCATAAACCATGTGAATATCTGTGGATAGGATCAGTAACAATGCGTTCTTCGTTGCTGGCATTTCTCTCAGAATACTTGATTCATGGACCTTCAATAATTTCTCTCTCTCTTCAAGCGTTTCCTGCATTATGATTTAGCAATTTCTTGTTATTTTCATTGAACCAATTCTTGCGCCTGCGTGAACACGCTATCATCAATCATCTCTGCATCCTCGGCCACTTGGATATCATCTGCATCGGCATCATCATCAACAAACCTCCGGGGTGCCGCTAAATGAATTTTTAAAATTGTTCTATAGTGTATTCCGCAGAGAAGGGAGAGAGGAAGAGAGAGAGAGAGAGAGAGAGAGAGAGAGAAACAGAGAGACAGAGAAAGAGAGAGAGATGCAGGAAAGATCTCTGTGGTTTCACCACAGTATATATATATTTGCGATGATATCTATTGCTTAACCGCAGTATGCTATTTAAGTTAAAACTTCTCACAAACGCATATACATATATATATATATATATATATATATATATATATAAGTAGAAATATGTTACAAAAAGAAAATATAAAATACACGTGGAATTGTAAGGGTAAAATATGAAAAATCAACGAAAATGCATATTGCAAATAGAAAAAGGGTATTTATGACAGGTAGTGACAAATATATACCTTTAGATTGACTGAGGTAGTAATACGAGTCATAAAAGTCATTATTATGAGATGATAATAAAGTAAGAAGACAAAACGAACCAATGGTTTTTACGTTTTCTATATATATATATATATATTATTATATATATATATATAATATATAATATATATATATATATTAGAAAGAGAGAGAGAGAGAGAGAGAGAGAGAAAGAGAGATAGATTGGTTGATAGATAGATAGATAGATAGATAGATAAATAGATAGATAGATAGATAGATAGATAGATATAAATATGCAAAGATAAGATCCACGGATCAAGGTGTAGGAAGTTAGTGACTTTCAAGCAATCTGTAGAAGTTATTAAAAAATTTTGCTTTTAATATCTACAAATTGCTTGAGGCTCACTAACTACCTAAGCCTTCATCCTTCGATCTTACCTTTACGTATCAATACTCGTTCCTATTTTCACGAACGCTAACTGTTTTGGAAAACATAGGAACGAAAGAAATAAAACTAAAATTGCCGCCAAAGGATATCCCTCTAACCAACACAATCTTTATATATAAAAATGAGGTTGTGTGCTGTCTGTCTCCTACGATTTAGATTCCTAACTACTCCCACATTTTGCGGTGCAGTTTAACCAAAACCGGGTATCTTATAGTCGTAATTCATATCGAGCCCTTCTGGGTATTAGCGCGCGTCTACGATGAGTCTACGATCTAAAAAAAAATTACCATCAATTTTTCCCATTTTTAATGCATTTTTAGCATATATAAGGGAAGTAACTCTCTAAAAATTTATTATTAAATCTCAGAACGTTAAAAGCTACAGTAACCCCCTTTGTGGTTAGCCATACTGAGATGGCTATTATACTTATATTTTGCTTATATAGTTATTTCCCTTACAAACCCGAGCAACGCCACGCGATACTGCTAGTTGAATATATGAAAATCCTGATTCACAGTACCCGCGAATTGATCCGACAAATGCGATGTAGAGCCGCCTTCTCTTTCAACAATCCCATCACCAACTCTAAAAACCAATTCAGATTCCCCGAAACGCATCCCCTAACTGGAGCTTAGATTCCTAGATAGTTTCGAATAGGATTTCGATCTGGGAAAAATTCACAACCATCTGTGTCAATAAACAACTATTGTTTCTGAAAGTTGTTTTATAAACAAAAATAGCTCTGGTGGTCCTTTCAAGTCGCTAGAATATTGTATGGGTTCGCTCCCTTGCTTGCAATATTTATCGTGTGCAGATTGGAGATGTGTTCTCTTGGGGTTAAAAATGGTATTAATTTCGTTTCGTACGGGGCAACCATGGTGAAGCGGTGACAAACATTACTTAGGATATATTTTAAAGACTTAGTAATAGAAAAAGAAACTTAATGCATTCACCTCGCTGACGTAGATAGATTAAAGGAATCAAAAGAGAAAGGAAATAAAGGGAAAGAAGAAAGAGGAAATGTATACTCTTTACTCTGTTTCTTATTTCAGTCATTTGACTGTGGCCATGCTGGAGCACAGCCTTTAGTCGAGCAAATCGACCCAATGACTTATTCTTTGTAAGCCTAGTACTTATTCTATTGGTCTATTTTGCCGAACCGCTAATTTACGGCGACGTAATCACACCAGCATCGGTTGTCAAGCGATGTTGGGGGGACAAACACAGACACACAAACATATGCACACACACACGCATACATATATATATACATATATACGACAGGCTTCTTTCAGTTTCCGACTACCAAATCCACTCACGAGGCTTTTGTCGGACTGAGGCTATAGTAGAAGACACTTGCCCAAGTTGCCACGCAGTGGGACTGAACCCGGAACCATATGGTTGGGAAGCAAGTTACGTACTACACAGCCACTCCTACGCCAATAAATATATAAATATATGTGCTTGTGTATGTAAATACATATGTATTTAGGTGAGTGAGCGCGTGTTGTTTACCTTCATGTTTACTCACAAATCCTAACAGGCGCAGGAGTGGCTGTGTGGTAATTAGCTTGCTAACCAATCACATGGTTCCGGGTTCAGTCCCACTGCGTGGCATCTTGGGCAAGTGTCTTCTGCTATAGCCCCGGGACCAATGTCTTGTGAGTGGATTTGGTAGATGAAAACTGAAAGAAGCCTGTCGTGTATATATATATGTGTGTGTGTTTGTGTGTCTGTGTTTGTCCCCCTAGCATTGCTTGACAACCGATGCTGGTGTGTTTATGTCCCCGTTACTTAGCGGTTCGGCAAAAGAGACCGATAGAATAAGTACTGGGCTTACAAAGAATAAGTTCCGGGGTCGATTTGCCCCGTATACACACTTGCCCCTTATTAATAAGTCCTAATTTTTTCAAAATTTACTGCGCACTTTAAAACAAAATAAAATATATAAGAAAATTACTATTTTTAAATCTCACAACGAGAGATATTCAGCAACAGTACTTTGGCAGTCCTGGTTTAGGACGAATGTTGCTGTAATTTAGCCCCAGAAGAGATCGTCTCCAACTGGCTGCACGACACGGTCTGTGTCCTTATATTTTCAAACAAGGGAACCTAGTACCCCCGTTCCTCTCAAAACAGTATCTGTGTATCGCGATTTCCGGGTTAGTTCCCTTCATCAGCACAGAATAATTGTTCGGCTACAAGTGGCGCTGCTAAATTCCCGTTTGAAATATATAGTTTTCAGTGACAACTAGTCACTGATCTATAAATGAGAAAATATAAGGACACAGATCGTGTCGTATAGCCAGCTGGAGACGATGTCTCCTGGGGCTGAATTACAGCAACATTCGTCCTAAACCAGAATTGCCATTTTATGTCGGCAAATAATCTTTACTCCATATATAAATGTGTGTGTGTGTAAGTGTGTGTGTGTGTGGTGTGTGTGTGTGCGTGAGTGTGTGTGTGTAGAGCCGAAGAAATAAATCCCAAGTATTAATATTTGTAAGCCTAGAACTTATTATGTCGGTTTGTTCTGCCGAACCGCTTAGCTACGGGGACGTAAACCCCACATCACTGGTTGACGAGCGGCGATGGGGGTCAGATACACACACACACACACACACACACACATATTTGTTTCCATCTACAAAATCTACTTACAAGGCTTAGGTCGTCCCGGGGCCATAGCAGAAGACACTTGCTCAAGGTGCAACGCAGGGGAACTGAACCCGGAACCACGTGCCTGGGAATCAAGATTCTTACCACACAGCCAATCCTATGTGTGTGCTTGTGTGTGTGTGTGTGTGTATACACATACATATACATATACACTGACGGCTTCACCATCCCTAACGTGTAATTCGGTGTGATTCTCTGCGCGCGAGTCTCCTTGAATAATACGATTGTGAAC